>NW_027185860.1:4153249-4165715 GCF_028583685.1 Petaurus breviceps papuanus
TGCTCCCAGCAGCTCCGGCCCCTGGCAGTCCTCAGCAGGAGTCCTAACTCAAAAAAAAAAAAAAAGGCAACCGCTGCCAACTGCCAACCGCAGGACCGTTAGCTCGGCTTTTCACTTTCTCTTGCTCTGCTATGTCAGCACGTCCATGGGGCATGGGAGATCTTTAAATCCCATAACCCTTACATATACCTAGTTTCTGCTATATTGTTTTTCATTTTTCCCAGGTTTTTTTTTTTTTTTTTGTCAAATGATGAATTTTTATTCCAAAAGCTTGTATCTTTGTGTTTAGATTACTATGGACATTTATTATGATATAATTTGTACTTATTCTATTCTATTGATTAACAACCCTATTTCTTAGCTAGTACCAGATTCTTTTCATAATTACCACTTTATTTTATTTTATTTGAGATCTGATAAGTCTACACTACCTTCTTTTGTATTTTTTCATTGATTCCCTTGATATCCCTCAGCTTTTGTTTTTCCAGATGGATTTTACTATTATTTTTTCTAGCTCTATAAGATAATTTTTTGATTGGTATGCCACTGAATAGATTAATTTAGTTAGAATTGTCATTTTTATTATACCTGTGAGCGCTTAATATTCTTTTAGTTGTTTCTAACCAACATTTTTGTGAGAAAAGTATTCCATAATTGTGTTCATATAGTTCCTGGATTTGTCTTAGCAGATAGACTCCCAAGTATATTATGTTGTTTACAGTTATTTTAAATTGAATTTACCTTTTTATCTCTTGCTTGTGGATTTTGTGGGCAACATATTAAAAAAAAACCCTGATGATTTATGTGAATTTAATTTGTATCCTGCAAATTTGGTAAGGTTGTTAAAATCGTTTCAAGTAGTTTTTTTTAGTTGATTGACTAGGATTTTCTAAGTATAACATCATATCATCTGTGAAGAATGATAGTTTTTTTCTCCTCATTGTCTATCCTAATTTCTTTTTCTTCTCTCATTTCTAATGCTAACATTTCTAATCCAATATTAAATAATAGAGGTGATAACAGGCATCCTTGATTCACCCTGATTGTATTGGGAAGGTTTCTAGCTTATCCCCACTACAGATAACACTTGTTGATGGTTTTAGATTAATATTACTTGTCATTTAAAGGTAAACTACATTTATCTCTATGCTGTAGGACATACTTTTGAGTTTAATTTGTATTATAAACATTTTTTCCATCACTTCTTCAGCCTAGAAATCAAAGAATAAAATGATTACAAAAGCTACAAATCTTTGTAGCATTTCTGCTTTCTAAATGCAAATGCTCTCAATGAAAATTTAACATTTGTATTTTGGGAGCTGGTTCAAGCTGGCTCCAGCAAATCCTTGACCTCAAATTACATTTTTCCCTCTTGGTATTAAATAATTTCAGGTAACAAAAAAAATCACTAGACTGGCCATGAATGATAATACATGTCTTATTCTACTCCTGTTTGCTGAGTGGTAAGAGTCATACTTCACCATCAGTCTTGATTGGGTTTAACTTCCAGACCATCCATTCACCCCTCTCTCCCTAGTACATCATGCATGCCATGGTCTCATATGTGAGTCAGCTACTGGACTCCTTGAGAAAGAATCTTTAGGGGTTATTTATTATCTAGTTGCCATGATTTGAATTGAGTGACAAATTTTCATATAATGAACCTCTGAGGAGGAGAGGATACTGAGTGATAGCAACAGAGAAACAGTCTACAAAAGACAATGGAGAGCAAGGGGAAAAAAACGTATCTGAATTCCCTTCCAAGATGAATTTGTTGGAGCATATGAGAGAAGGTGAAATCAGTACTAGAGTGGCTAGTTAGGGCTATAGAGTAGCCAGGTTTATATAAGTGAAAGATTGTGGAAAGACAATTAAAGGAAGAAGTTAAATAAGGGATGCTTGTTAAATATGGAATGTTAATTCCAGATGTCATGGTGGAGGCAGTAGGCAGATTTTGAGAAAGTCCCTGGAGGGATAAGGTTGAGGTGGGTGCAGATGAGGAATAGGAAATGGCGGGGGCTTAGCAGGAGGGGGCCTGTTTACTGATAGAAAATCAGATTCAGTATTATTCAATTTGGGAAAGTAAGAAGGGGTAGGAATTTGCTAGTTCCAAGGGAAGAGACCCTTCAGGGTAGCAGAAGAACTCTTTTTCAAAGCAATAGTTTCATTTTTCTCAGCCCATTTCCCTCTTTTTCTTTTTTACTTCTTCAACCTATTTATTGACTTCAGACTTTTGTTAGAGTTGGGTTCTGCTCTTTTTGGGGGGATGGGGAGGATGTCTGGGCTGAGCTTCTGTCTTTTAGTTCCTTCTACTCCCTTCACTGCTCAGTTGGGGGCTATAGGTTTTTGGTGTTTTCAAACTAGTATGATCTGGGGAGAGGCCTGGTCACTGCCCTTCTGTTTTTTATTCTGGTCCTTGCTCCCTTGTAAATGGGAGTCCCACTATGTTGGAACTACAACCCTAAAGTGAGTAATGGGAAGCAGAGATACAAAATAGCTCCCAATTCTTCACCCAATTCTAATATAGCTGTCCCCTGAAAGTTATTTCTAATGTTTAGTCCTCTTTCCATCCCTGGATGCTGAAGTTCTGCCTACTACTGCTGCCCCTTCCCTAGCTTATGGTCATTTCTATCATGCACTACTCTGGGCTAGTCCCCACCCCAGTGTCTATACAAAAACAGTGTCTTCCTAAAATGACCTGGGCTGGAAAAAAAATGACTCTCTGTGATTTTTTTCTTTCTTTCCCAATCAAAATTTAGTTTGGCATGGTTTTTAAAGTTTTTGTAGAGGGAGTGTGCTGGGAGAGCTCAAAAAATGCTCTTTTACTCTACCATCTTGGCTATGTTCCCCCCCCCCTTAAAATTACTATTTTAAATTCTCCCCCCTTCACCCTCAAATTCTAAGAAAAAAAATGTTTCACCTTGCTGTCTCTATTTTCTTACCTTCTCAACTCATTATAATAATATTTCTAATACTTCCACTCTGCTAAAGCTTCTTGCTAAAAGATTTCTATAAATTAATTCGCTAAGGATTCAAATTGCTAAAGTCAATGGTCATTTCTCACTCCCTCTTCTACTTGATCTTTGGGTGACTTTAGACACTACTGACCACTTAATGCCTTCAACCCTCTTATGACAATAGGGACTTCTAGAACACTGTACTCCTAGTTTTTCTTCTCTCTGTCCAACTTCTTTCCAGTCTAATTTGCTGCTTCATCAACCATCTCTTCCCCTATTAGCATCAGTGTCTTTTAAGAATTTGTTGTCAACCCTCTTTCTTTCTTTTTATGTATATTTTCCCTTGATAATCTCATTAATTACTAGGCTTTAAATATACTTTCCATGCAGATGATATCCAGAACTGTATATCCCACCCTAATCTGAATCCTGATCTCCAGTATCAATGAATATCTTTATTTACATGTACCTTTGGCATCTCAAGTTTGACATATCCAAGAGAAGATTCATCTTCCCTCTAAATCTGTTCTTTTCCAGGAGTGGGAGGGAGTAGGCATTTTTCTCACTTCCCTACTTCTGTCAGCGGTATTACCATTGTCTCATGCTAGAAATTTGTAACTGTGGAGTCATTTTTGGCTATTAGTTCTCCCTCATCTCCAGTCACTGACCAAAGGTATTGATAATACCTCAGTATTATCTCTTCCTTTTTCTCCACCACTTTAGTTTGGGCCCTTTATTATTATTGACCTAACCCCTTTATTGGTACCCATGTTCCAGGTTCTCCTTTCTCCAATTCATCCTACACAGAGCCATCAAAATACTCTTTCTAAATCATAGGTCTGACCATGTAAATCCCCTCCTCAAAAAGAATCTACAGTGTTCTCTATTACCTCTAATATAACTCTAATATAATGTACAAACTTTTAGCATTTTGTGTAAAATGCTGCCATTTAAGGATCTCCATAATCTGACTTCAACTTGCCATTCTGTATTTATTTCACTTTATTCTCCTTCAGGCTTTCTATGGTCTAGCCACCATTGAGTACAAACTGTTCACCAGAACTTGACATTCTATCTCTCCTATCTGTGAATTTGGACAAGTTATCTCCCATGCATGGAGTGTGCACCTTCTTCATCTCTGATTCTCATAATCTTTGTCTTCTTTTAAGTAATTGGAACCACCTTCAAGCAGACTTCTCTAAATCCCTCAATTTATAGTTTTCTCCTTCTTCAAATTACTTCACATTTATTTATCTGTATACATTTTGTATCTCTTCCCCCATTGCCATGCTCCCCAAATAAATGGTTAACTTTTTGAGGGAAGAGATTGTTTCATTTTTTCCCCTCTGTGTTCTTATAATCTCTCATAATGCCTAAACTCATAATTCATGCTTAATCAACGTTGGTTCATTCAAGGGAATTACTGTTTTAATAATAATTATCATCATGAATACCCTATGTTGTATACTAATAATAAATAACATGTATAATACTTGCATGTAGCATATTTATGTATTACATGTGACATTTTAAGATTTGCAAGGAACTTTGTTTATTACCTCATTTGATCCTCATAACAACCTTAGAAGGTAGCTGCTGTTATCATTATTCCTGTTTTAAAAAATGAGGAGATTGAGATTGAGAGAGTTTAAATGACTTACCTATCTAGTAAATGTTTGAAAAACATTTGAACTTGCATCTTCCTGACCACAAGTCCAATGTTTTATCTACTACTCCATCTTATTCCCCTAATCCTATGAGAAAAGCTAAATGGATTAAAAAAAAAAACTTTGTTTAGGCTGTGATATATTTTTGGATTGGTTAGTCAGTAGATCAGTATGTCCAGTTGGCACTTCAAATAGACAATGAACCAATCTTTTAATACCAATATTCTCTTGGCAATGCTATATATTTCTTTATCTTAAAAAGCTACACAGTCTACAAAGAATATAATGGAGAAATGAATAGTGGGCATAAGTAGACCATAGCATATATTTAATAATGACCAATTCATAAGACGTAGCAGAATTTAGAGAATGTATGATTGCCAAACAGGGTACATCTTGTGATGAAGTGAAAGGACAATATTTTGAACAGTACAATTGATGTGCTAGTGTCTACAAATGTAAGTGATTTAGAGGAAGACTTCCCACATGCTTGATTTATCCTCTAAAGAAGCTTTGAGAGAAGAACTTCCAAGAATTATACTTCCTGGCACAGAATGGACAAGTTAGGACTTATATCAATGGAAGGAAAAGCACAATGAGGTCACAGGTATTGGTCTAGTGTTGAAAGTTTCTCATTCATTGTCATTTGATTGTCACTACTCTACTAGGCAGAACAAATGTTATTCTTATGTTGCAGATAAAGAAATTGAAGTCTGGGGAAGTTAAGCAACTTCTGTCAGGTGACACAACATTCCACTGGAAGAACTGAAGTCTAAACTGAGATCTTTTGACTCCTAGTATAGTGTTCTGCCTAATACATTATGCCAAATGCTGCCATTCAAAATGCATATTCATTGCATAGTATGGTAACTATTGAAATGTCTTAAGGATCCATTACTATTAAGAGATTTACTAAACAGATTTCTGTTCAAATAATGACATAATCTTTAAGACTATAGAGTTGGCCATGGTAAAAGGAAGTCATGTGGTTGTATATAAGCAGTTCTATGCTTGAATTTGGACAGTTTTGTGTTTATGTGAGCAATAGCCTCTAGGCCATCATAATCACTTTGGTATCACACAATTAATCAGACCTTTGATGTTCCTTTCACTTCATCTTTTCTTGACTCATACCATAGTTATTCATCATTTAAACATTTTATTCTTATAATGAAAGATATCACTGGCATAAGGGATATAAATTTGGTTTTACAGTGAGGAAGATTGGGTTGAAATATAGCCATTGTAAAATATTAGCTGCATGACACTGAAAAAAATCATTTAATTCCTTGTATCCCAGGGAACTATTTAAGACTTTGAGTTATAGAACAGTTTCTGATATGCACTGGTAAAAGAAGTTTCCTCATTGGAAATTACCTTTACCAATGGTATCAAATGCAAATTTAAATGAGGGCCACTAATTTATACTTTTAAGGCAGCAAGGTGGAGTAGTGCATAGAATGTTAAACCTGGAATCAGGAAGACTCATCTTCCTGAGTTCAAATTTGACCTCAGATGATTAACTAACTGTGTGACCCTGTTTGTCTGTTTCCTCTTCTGTAAAATAATCTGGAGAAGGAGCAAACTACTCTACTGTCTTTGTTAAGAAAATTCTAGATGGGGTTACAAAGAATGAGGCACGACTGAAATGACTCAACAACAAAAAAGATAACACGTGAAAGCTGAATAAGAGTTCCTCTCACAGAATATTGTGTTTTATATATAAGGAAAGTGAAATTTAAAGAGATTAACTGAATTTCTCAAGGTCATATAATTAATTTTTGGCAGAGATGGGATTTAATACAGTTTTTTTGATGCTCAGACCAGCGTTCTATTCCCTATGCCACAGTTTCTAATGTGCCAAAAACAAGACAAAACAAAACAAAAAAAACCCAAACATACAGTTAAGTAGGTTTTGGTTCTTACTTTTTAAACGAGTGCAATGAGGTGGACAAGCTAATGCATGCCCATACTTAAAGCACCCTCAGATTTGTCCTTTCTGGTGTATTATAAAAAGTATGTCCCAAATTTCCTGCCTAGTTATAACTCAATTCTCTGTGGAGCCTAAGTCTATCCATGTGGCCTGCGTAGCCTGGCACTGAATAGCAATGCAGTACTTTTGTTGACTTCAAAGCTGGATAAGTGAGTGACTGTGGTATCAAGGCAGAACTTAGTTCATACACAACAATATCAATATAGTGCAATTGGTGTGTGTGTGTGTGTGTGTGTGTGTGTGTGTGTTCTTTGCTGATCTCAGGGAAACAACAATTCCGAGAGGGAAGGGTCCAGGCTATTAGTGAGAGCGGGAGATTCATCAAGACCATCAGAGTAGCCTCCTCAGCAAATGGAGCTTGTTACAGTCTGCTGGGGCAGTAGTGATTAATGGCAGAGATGGAAAGAACACTTGAGAGGGTGGTAGCTACTTCAAAGATCATGACATCTCATGACAAAGAGCTGCTGGCTGTGGACCTACCGAGGGAAGTTTAACTGTTGGACTGGATCCAGTGAGTTGCACATATGAGGAGTATCACAGGGACTCTAGGAATGGAGAAAAGGATTTCCAGGAATTTAGAGGTACCCTTTGGCCATATTTATTCTCTGTACCTGTATATAACTACCTTTGTGTCTTTAATTTTAAGGTCACTGTCCTGAGAGATCTTGTTTGTATTCAGAGGAAGTACGTGTTACTCATTTCAGAGATTTTTTAAAACTACTTTTCTTGCTATGTCTTAGTTAATGCTCATTTGTGAAAACTAATTGATTTTGACTGATATTGGAGAGTAAAATGGATGGGGAATTAAGAATGACATACCTTAGGAATGCTGAGGGAAGTAATAGTCATTTCCCTCTATGGAGTAGGACCAACTAGTCTAGCATCAGTTAAAAGAGTGAATCAGAGAATGTACTACATATGCAACTAGATTCCTTTCTTTTTTTCCATTCCCTGTTCAAGAAGTTCCATTGGCACCCTAATGCCTCTAGGATAAAAGACAAATTCCTCTGTTAGATATTTAAAGCCCTTCACTACCTGAAGTCAATGTTTTTCCAACTCATTTGATAATATTCCCCTTTCTATACTCTACATGTCAGTCAAATTAAAATGTTTCCCATACATAACATTCCTTCTCTATATATTTATGCTTCAGCACAAGCTTTCTTAGATCTGGAATTCTTTTTCTCTTCCTCTCTGCTTCTTGGAATTCCCACCTCTCCCTTTAAGATTCAACTCAACTGTCACTAGAATAAGACATTTTTTACTTTATAATTTAGTACTGCCCCCTCAAATAATTTTTTTTTCATTTTTGTGTAGAATTTCTGATTTCCTATATAGCTATATTTTTCTCCCTAGTAGAATATAAACTATTTTTGTTTTTGTATTTGTATCCCTAATACACAGCATAGAACATGTGGTATATAACAGGTGCTTTTAACATGTATAACATGTATAATATGTTTAACATATATGTATATATATGACGAACTAGATGCCTGCTGAGGTCCCTCTGATTCTTTCTTTTTTGCCTTAAATAGTATTTTACTTTTTCCCTATTTACATATCAAGAAAATCTTTGGCATTCATTGAAAAAAGATTTTGAGTAAAATTTTTTCTCCCTCACTCCCACCTCTCCCCTCTTCTGAAAATGGTAAACAGTTTGATATAGTCTGTACATGTGCTATCATATGAAACATATTTCTGTATTTGTCACAGTTGTGGAAGAAAAATAAGATCAAAAAGAAAAAAAATGAGAAAAAATAAAGGAAGTAAAGAAAAATTATTTTTCAAGTCTGCATTCAGAGTCCATTAGTTCTTTTTTCTGTAACAATAAATTTTCATTTCAAGGAAGCTTGTATGATAAATAATACTGGTTGTGTTGAGAATGTCCATCTTTTCTTTGCTTCCTTGTGAGTTTTTTTTTTATTCTCTGCTGTGCACTTTTTTTATTTTGTTCTTTTTTCCCTCCCCTCAACTTCTTTGCTGAGAAGGACACAATAACATTTAGATATGTTTCTCCATATCTATATACTGAAGCACATGGCTTTCTGGGCTCTGGAGGCTGCCTGCTTGCTTGGGGCTGTGCTGAAGCATGTGGTGGTTCTGAGAGCTGGAGTCTGCCAGTTCCCCTGCCTATTCGAAGGATCCCTCCTGGTGTTGGCATTTCCCTGCTCTACTACACTTGGACTCTGAATCTCCCACTGGTTTGTTGAGTTGGGGCTTGCTGCTGGTTTGCTAGGAGGTGTCCCATCCTGGACTGCACTCTCTTTTCACCTGAGTGATAGGGACCTTTCTTGCCATACTTCAAGTTTCTTGGGCTAAGAAATTGTTTCACCTCATCTTTTTGCTCATCTGCTGTTTCAGGATTTGTTTGGGAATCTATTTTGTAGTTGTTTGGAGGTGACTATGGGAGAGTTACAGTGATTTCCTACTTACTCTGCCATCTTGGCTCCTGGAAATTGATTCCTATGATTCTTATACAAGTAGACACTACCTTTCCTCATGCTGAACAATATAAATAAATCATTATTTTTTTTAGCATAGAATACATAGTATACATAACTATATTAATAAATAAGGCATTTTTCTTGTGTTAGGATTTTTGTGGAATAGAATTTTATTTCCTCACCCTTCTCCTTCCACCCCAGTGGAATTTGTAGCATTTAACATGTAGAATCCCAAAGCTGGGAAGGAAGCATAAGAACTTCTGGCATAACTCAAAATCATTCTTCTCAAATTTACCAGACAATTTAAGAGACTGAACTCTTTGGGAAGATTTATACCTATAACACTTGGTATACATCCCAGGAGCATTTATTATCCTTTGCATTGTTTTTGTTTATCCCTTGCAGAAAATCAGCTGGGAAAGTCTTTGCCCCTTTGTCAAGAATAACTTCATAGAAAAGCATTGTGATAGGACAAGCATTTCCCTGATAAAACTTCTCTCCTCTCTCATCCACAATATGAAGAGGTTCTATCTAAAAGAAGACAAAGTTGCCCCAAGACCAAGTTGTCTGCAGCTTTCTTTCCTGTCCTCTTCTTCCTGGGATAGAGGTAGGCCTTAGACAAAGTCACCTCTAATACCTTATTGATACTGGCTTTCCTAAGTCATCTCAAGGCATTAAAAAGTATCAACCATATGGAGTCTAGGCCTCTCAGGCTTAGTGAGTACTGAAGGTATCATAAATCACCATACATTGATGATGTACTGACCAGAAACCTTTCCATATGGAGATGAGGGACTTGTCTAGAGCTTGTCCAGAGAAGTTCAGTATCATCCTATCATTGTTACATATGCTTCTTGTATTAAGGCAAAGTAATCTTCCTTATGTAAATGTATGTTGGATGACTTACAAATGGCTCATTTCTTCCCAAAATTGAAACTGAACTAAGAGAGTGCTGGCATTAAAACCTTACCACCAATAAGTGACAGTCTAGGTCTATGCTGCCCTCCCAAAGCACTTGGAATAATAATACCTTGAAATCTTCCTTCTTGTCCACTATTGAACAAATCAATGAACATTTCACTCTCATCACCCCTCAACAAATTAAATGAACTCTGCAAGCAGAGGCAGCAGCTCTCCACCAATCATTATCCCATTCCAACATACTGTATATCAGAGATGGGATTTTTCTTATGCAAAAAAGGAAAGAAAGTTACAAAGTCATCTTTAACTGTATACCACCACAGTCTGGAAAGCTATTATGCTATAGCTCCCTTCTGGAAATACATTTGGAGATCTCCAGTATCTCACTCCTCTCTCCAGACAGCTATAAAACTTTTGATAAATCCCTTGTCTTTTGCATGGGTTTTCCACTACCCCTCTATTGTGGGAATATTTGCATTATCATATAATCATCATTTATAGCAGCATTTACCAGTAGAGGAAATAATTAAAATGGATTGGAGAAGTTGGTCAAGTTCCCTCATTTTTAAACTCCTCAAGAAACCCTCATTCCAATGGATGCTGAGGATGACTTAATTCAGGGTATAGTAAATTGATTGATGAATCAAATTGAAAAAGGATCTTTTCCCATTATATTCATAGTGCTTCTCCAGAAATTACTAAGTGCCCTGAAATTTTAAGTAAATTACATAATCTTATCAGTAACTTAGTAACTTCAGAGAGTGTATCATGTTACTTAGGCCTCCTTTCAAGAGAAAAGACAGGTGTCTTTGAGTTACAGATGGGACCTTCCTAGAAGTGAAAAATCAGGGAATGTCCTTGACGCCTAAAGATTTCTTTTCTTTTTTTTTTTTTGTTCTACAGTTTTCAATTTATTTATTTTTAGTTTTCAACATTCACTTCCATAAATTTTAAATTTTCTCTCCCTCCCTCCCTGCTTCCCAAAGAAGACATGTAATCTGATATGAGCTTGTAATGGTAATGGGAATTTGAAGACCTCCCCTGTTTTGAAAATATACTCTGCTCCCAATAGTCTGAATGTAGTCACATGGAGCCTGTGGTGGGAGGAATTTGCTGAAGGGTAAAACAGATCTCACAGGAAGCTGGGAATCAGACTCAGAGAGAAGGCGAGAAAGAGAGGACACTCAGGTAAGGAGATAGGTTTGTGAGTAAATATTGGTCTTATATTGATTTGTGGGAATGCTAAAGGATGCTGTGGCTCTCCTTGTTGTTATGGCTTTTTAACTTCTTTGCTGTGGTGATGGAATCAGCTTACTGGTTTTGGGATTTGGTTTTCTGATGTCTAAGTAAGTGCTTTGGATCTATCTTCTATATGGAGAGTCTGTTATATTTTATGATTGAACACCATGCAGGAATATTTTTAGTCATGGCTGGTATATTTTTAGTGACCATGGGTGCTGTATATATTGCATTGGCACTATAGGGTTCTACATATACATTCTTATTAAACACATTTTCTTTTTTTTTTTTTTTGGAGGGCAATTGGGGTTAAGTGTCTAGCCCAAAGTCACAATTTTCTCTCAAGTGTCAAGTGTCTGAGGCAGGACTTGATCTCAGGTCCTCCTGATTCCAGGGCCAGTGCTTTATTCACTGTGCCACCTAGCTGCCCCATCATATTTTCATATTAGTCATGTTGAATAGAAAAATTATAACAAATGGGAGAAACCATGGTAAAAGAAAAAAAAATCGTCGGCTTCACTCTGCATTCTGACTCTGTAGTTCTTTCTCTGGATGTGGATGGCATTTTCCATCGTGAGTCTTTTGGAGGTGTTTTAGGTCCTTGCTTTGCTGAGAAGTCTATCACTCAATCATCATACACTGTGGCTGTTTCTCCTAAAGATTTCATTTTTTGTTTTGCTTTTTGGAGGGCAATTGGGGTTAAGTGACTTGCCCAAGGTCAACACAAGGTCAACACAATTAGCTTTTGTGTTGAGTGTGTAAGGTCGGATTTGAACTCAGGTCCTCCTGACTTCAGGGCCAGTGCACTATTTACTGGGCCACCTAGCCACCCCAAAAGTACATATCTTTTTATTAAAGCAATTGGGGTTAAGTAACTTGCTCAAGGTTAGACGGCCAGTTATTTCTGAGTGTGGTGCTAAGTATCTGAGCCTGGATTCGATCCCGGGTCAATCCGACTCTGGGGCCGGTGCTCTTACTCACTGCGCCACCTGGCTGCCCCTCTCCTAAAGATTTCTTAAGTTAAAATCATTAGGTTGTACATACATATCTTGTTTCTCTTCTTTGTAAAATGATCATGTTTAAAATCATGTTCAAGTTGTTCTATAAATTTGTTTACCTCCCACTTAAAGAAGCAGAGGCTTGACACTGCCCCACACTTCTTCTTCTTCTTCTTCTTCTTCTTCTTCTTCTTCTTCTTCTTCTTCTTCTTCTTCTTCTTCTTCTTCTTCTTCTTCTTCTTCT
>NW_027185860.1:4165815-4195475 GCF_028583685.1 Petaurus breviceps papuanus
CTCTCTCTCTCCATTTGGCCTCTTCTGGTCAGTGGAGTGCCTGTTAGAGCAGGCTGTGGTGTAAAGATGGTAAGATGGTTAAGTCTAAGAACCGTAACACCCACAACCAATCATAAAAATGGCACAGAAATGGCATCAAGAAACCTAGGTCACAGAGATACAAGTCTGAAAGGGGTTGACCCCAAGTTTTTGAGAAACATGTACTTTGCCAAGAAACAAAACAAGAAGGGGCTGAAGAAGATGCAGGCCAACAATGCCAAAGCCATCAAGGCACAAGCAGAGGCCATCAAGGTCCTGAGCACCAAGGCCTCCAAAGCCAAACTCCTCAGGCCCAAGAACCCCAAGGCCAGCACCAAGTGTTGGTTGCTGGCCACAAAATGGCTAACAAGCGTCCAGGTCCTAGAATCAGCATCAAACATCCAGGCTCCAGGATCATGAAGCCTCATTCTAAGGTTTCCAGAACCACTGACCCCAAGTCTACCAAGCCCACTGACCCCAAGGCTGCCAAGGCTGCCACCAAGGTCAGTAAGACTCATCCCAAGGCTACCAAATCTGGCCCCAATTCCACCAAATCTGATGCTAAGACCCCCAAGTCTGACCCCAAGGTCACCAAGTCTGATTCCAAAGCTGCTAAGCCCGCCAAGTCCAAACCCAAAGATGCTGAGGCTAAAGCTGCTAGTCCTAAGCATTCAAAATAGATCCTTCAGGACAGAAGGCCTTGTTTCAAGCTAAAACCACACCCTTTTCTTTTCCCAGCCAGGGTATGATTATTCACTATTTTGTACAAATAAAGGAAATGTTGAGACATAAAAAAAAGAAACAGAAGCTCAGAGTATATTAAATGACTGACTATGGTACAGAGCAATTCATGGCAGATACAGAAATGTGACCTAGAGTCCAGAAACTTCCCAAGCTTTGAGACCTGCCTTCCCCCTTCCAAGGAAAAAAAAAGGAAAGCCAACATGTAGAATGAGACACATGTTTCTGGACGTGACCAGAAAGCCTTGTTTTATCTATTTAATTATTTAGCATCTTGTGTCAGTTCAGGTTTCTTTTAAGCCTTGCCCAAGGTTATATCAAGCCCTTATTAAGAAACAGAACTTGTGAACCCTAAAACTTGTGAACTCCAGAACTTCTGAACCCCTATTGCTGATGCAACAGGAAGGGGAGGGGCTAATAACCATATATAAGGAAAAGCCCAAGCTCGGAAAGAGAAGAACTGAGAAGAGACCTTTTGTGTTGGCAGAGTTGAGAAGGAGAAAACTTGTGGTATCCCAACACTCTATGTTTGTCTGTGTTGATTTTTGTTTATGATATTTGTACAGAAGCCCTGGGATCTTATTTACTGGAAGCCCTCAAAGAGGATTTTCTGGTTATCTGTTTACAGAAGTCCTAAAGGAGTTATTCAGACATCCTGGGACTTTACTGATGATTTGTGTGAAGGACCACTTGTTTGTGGTTCTCTGTTGATTTCATAGGCAGATAGTGAATTTGCTGATGGTGCCAGCAATGTGCATGAATGTTGCTTTGGCTCTGTTAAGTTTTTTCTTCCCAGAAACAGAAACTGTGAAGGACTTGAGGTGGACTGGATACTGTGATTTTCAATATGGAGCAGGAACTGGACGAAGAGCTGGATGAGGAGTTGAGAACTGCCTATCTTTGAACCCAGGTGACAGCTGGGTAGATTCAGGTAGGACCTGGACCCATGGAAGAGGTACCTTTGAATTTGGGAGCCAGCCTCAAGTCAAGATGAAAAAGGTCTCTCCTTGGGTACTTGATGCTGACTGAGAAGATCATGATTTACTGTGGCCTAGGGGTGGATAACTTTGACTTTTGTACTTTGTGTCCCTTAAGGAGGCTTGCTACTTAAGGATGATTGAGCTAAGGACTTATTCACTTGAGCTAAGTGAATGACATCTTTTGTTTAAAACTATGTGACCTTTTTGGTGAAAACTATGTGGCCACTTTAGTGATAAGTTGTTATGTCATAACATTGTGAAAGCTGTACTTTGTTTTCTGTCAATGTTTTGCTTTAGTTTATTGCTGAATAAATAGAAAGTTCACTACACTGTGTAATCCGCACCTTGAAACTGTTCACAGCAGCAATCCTCTGGAAAGTTGCTCATGCTTGGTTTTATAGATACAGACCTAGTAGTGGTATTGGTAGGTCAAAGGGTATGGGTTTTTTTATAGCTCTTTGGGAAGAGTTCCCCATTGTTCACAACTCCACCAATACTGCATTAATATCTCATTTTTCCCACATCACCTTCAACTTTTGTCATTTACTTTTTCTATCCTAATTAGCTAATTTCTATCTTAATTAGCTAATCTAATAGGTATGAGGTAGTACCTTAGAATTCTTTTTAATTTGCATTTCTCCAATCAATAGTGAGTTAGTTTTTTTATATGGCTATAGATAGCATTGATTACTTTATCTGAAAAGTTATCATACCATTTGTTCATTTATCAATTTGGAAATGCCTCTTATTTTTATAAATTTTAGTCAGATCTCTATATATTTGAGAAATGAGCCCTGTATCAGAGAAAGTTGTTTCAAAATTATATTTTCTAACTATATTTCCCTCCATCCTACCCCCCCCAATTTATTCTATTCTCTTTCCTTTCACACTGTCCCTTCTCGAAAATATTTTGCTTTTGACTACCCCCTCCTTCAATCTTTTCTCTATTCTATCACTCCTCCTTTTTCTTATCCCTTTCCCCTTGTACTTTTCTGTAGAGCAAAACAGATTTCTATACCCAACTGTGTGTGTAATTCTCTCTGTGAGCCAAGTCTGATGATAGTAAGGTTCATTCACTCCCTCCTTACCTCTCCACACTTCCCCTTCACTGTGAAAACTTTCTCTATCCTCTTTTATATAAGAAAACTTAGCTCATTCAACCTCTCCCTTTCTTTTTCTCCCAGTATATTCTCTCTTACTCCTTAATATTATTTTTTAGATATTTTCCCTTCATATTCAACTCACACCTGTACCCTCTGTTTATATATACTCCTAACTACACTAATGATGAGTTACAAATATCAACTTCCCATGGATAAATCTCAACAATTTAGCTATATTAAGTCCCTTATGATTTCCGTTTTCTGTTTACCTTTTTATGATTCTCTTGAGTCTTGTATTTGAAAGTAAATTTTTCTATTCAGCTCTAGTCTGTTCATCAAGAATGCTTGAAAGTTCTCTATTTAATTGAATGTAAAATTTTCCACTAAAGGATTATACTTGGTTTTGCTAGACAGGTGATTCTTGGTTGTAATCCTAGTTCTTTTGCCCTCTGGAATTTCGTATTCTGAGCCCTCCAGTAGAAGCTGCTAATTCTTATTTTCTCCTTGACCTTGGAACTCTGAGATTTAGCTGTGATACTGCCAGCAGTTTTCATTTTGGAATCTCTTTCAGGAGGTGATTGGTGGATGCTTTCACTTTCTATTTTATGCTGCTTTTAGAATATCAGGGCAGTTCTCCTTGACAGTTTCTTGAAATAGATGTCTAGGCTCTTTTTTTGGATGTCTTTCAGGTACTTCAATAATTTTTAATTTATCTCTCTTGGATTTAATTTCCGCATCAGTTGCTTTTCCAATGAGCTATTTCACATTGTCTTCTATTTTTTTTATCCTTTTAGTTTAATTTTTTTTTGTTTCTTGATTTCTCATATTTGCTCCATTCTAATTTTTTAGGAAATTATTTTCTTCAGTGAACTTTTGTACCTCCTTTTCCATTTGGTCAATTTTGATTTTTAAGGCATTGTTCTCATTTGTCTTTTGGCCCTCTTTCACCATTTGGCCTAGTCAATTTTTTAAGTTGTTATTTTCTTCTTCTGTATATTTTTGTGTCTCCTTTACCAAGCTGTTGACTATTTTTTATGATTTTCTTGCATCACTTTCATTTTCTTCCTAGTTTTTCCTCTTCTTGTCTTATTTGATTTTCAAAATCCTTTTTTGAGCTCTTCCATGTCCTGAGTCCATTTCATATTTTTCTTGGAGGCTTTGAATGTGGGACCTTTGACTTAGTTGTCTGTTCAGTATATATTTTGATTTTGCTTGTCACCATTGTAAGTTTCTATAGTTAGAGATTATTTTTTCATTGTTTGCTCATTTTCCCAGTCCTTAACATCTCCAAGAATTGAATGTTATACCACTTGGTGCATACATGTTTAGTAATGATATTACTTATTTATCTATGGTTCCTCATAGCACGATATAGGTTCCTTCCTTATCTCTTTCAATTATATCTATTTTTGCTTTTTCCTTGTCTGAGATCAGGATTGCACTGCTGGTTGTTGTTGTTTTTTACTTTAGCTGAAGCATAATATATTCTTCTCCAACCTTTACCCTGTGTATATCTCTTTGTTTCAAATGTGTTTCTTGTAACAAAAATAATGTAGGTCTTTAATACATTCAGCTATCCACTTCCATTTTATAGGAGAGTTCATCCCATTCACATTCTCAGTTATGATTATTGTCTATATCTTTCTCTCCATACTATTCCCAACCCTGGTTATGCTTTTAGTTTTTCTCTCTCCCTCCTCAAAAGAGTTTTTCTTTTGACTTTTGACATCCCTCAATCTTCTCTCCCTTTTATCAGTCCTCTCCTTTTCCTTTCCCTTTTAGCTACGACTTCTTCCCTTGCTATTGCCTCCCTTTTCTTTCTCCTTTCTTCTTCTACTGCCTATAAGACAATTAGATTTCTATGCCTGAGTAAGTTATTTCCTCCTTGAGACAAATCTGATGAGAGCAAGGTTTAAACAATGCATATCTCTCCTCCCTTCTTTCCTTCTATTGTAATATGTTTTTGTGCCTCTTCATGTGATATAATTTATCTTTTTTCTGCCTTTTACTTTCCTTTTCTTCCATGACAATCCATTTTCACCCTTTAATTAGTTTTTTTTTTATCATCACATCAAAGTTGATTCATACCCACATACTCTGCTATACCCTTCTAAATGTAATAATAAAGATGCAGTTCCCAAGAGTTATAAGTATCATCTTTCCATGTAGGGATATAAACAGTTTGCCTTATTGAATAACATTGTTTTTTTCTTTCCTGTTTACCTTTTTATGCATCTCTTGAGTCTTGTGTTTGAAGATGAAATTTTCCATTGAACTCTGGTCTTCTGGAAATCCCCTGTTTTGCTGAACATCCATCTCCTTGCCTGAAAGATTATGCTCACTTTTTCTGGGTAGTTGATACTTTGTTGTGATCCAAGCTCGTTTGCCTTATGGAATATCATATTCCAACATTTTAATGTAGAAATGGCAAGGTTCTGTGTAGTTCTGATTGTGGTTCCATGATATTTGAATTGTTTGTTTCTGACAGCTTGCAGTATTTTCTCCTTGTCCTGATAATACTGGAATTTGGCTATAATATTCCTTGGCATTTTCACTCTGGGATCTCTTAGGAGGCTATTGGTGGATTCTTTCAATGATTATTTTACCCTCAGGTTCTAGGACAGTATGGCAGTTTTCCTTGATGAATTTTTAGAAGATGTTGTCCAGGCTCTTTTTTTTTGATCATGGCTTTTGGGCAGACCAATAATTCTTAAATTATCTCTCCTGATCTGTTTTTCAGGTCATTTGTTTTTCCAGTGAGGTATTTTATATTTTCTTCTATTTTTTCATTCTTTTGAGTTTTTGACTGACTTTTGATTTCTCATCATCATTAGCTTCCACTTACCCATTTCTACTTATAAGAAATTGTTTTCTTCAGTTAGCTTTTGTACCTCCTTTTCCATTTGGTCGATTCTATTTTTTAAGGAGTTTTCTTCAGTGAAATTATTTCCCCATTTTGTCAATTGTCTTTCTAAAGGAATTGTTCAATTTTCCTTCATTATTTGACTTTTGAAATGCTTCTTGAGCTCTTTCAAGAAGGTTTTTTGGGCTTGAGATCAATTCATATTCCACTTTGAGGTTTCGTATGTGTGTATGGTGACAATGCTGTCCTCTTCTGAATTTGTGTTTTGATCTTTCCTGTCCCTATAGTGAGAATCAATGGTCTTTCTTTTTCTATGTTGTTTTTTCTCATGGTGTTTTTCTTTTTCCTTACTTTTAAAGTTGACCTCTGCTTCTGGGGCACAGGGACCACTGTTCCAAGCTTCTTGCGCAATGGCTTAGGGCTCTGTTTACTGGGTTTGTGTTCTGGGACCTCAGTCTACCTGGTGTTGAGTTGGACCTGGTGGTGGCGGCCAGTGTGTGCCAAGCCCAGGTGGCATTTTTCTGCATTTATCCAGGTTACACTGAAGCTCCTGGGATGAGGTGTGGGGGTGGGGTGGTCTGGCCAGTGAAGGTCATATCCCCCTTGAGGACTATACTGGAGCACAGGTAGGCTGTGTAAACTTCCATCCACCATGCATATGGTGATTCTCCAGGTTGGTGGTGTCTAGTTCCCCTGGCACGCAGGGGTTCTGCTATTGGTGGTTGCCTGCTCTACCACCCTGAAGCTTAGGATCTCCTGCTGGTTTAATGAGGTGGGGTTTGCTCCTGGCTTGCTGGGACACTTCCTTGTCCTGTACTGTTCCCCTTAAGCCATAGAAAGATGGAACTTTCCTGTTAAACCTCCTACTCTCATGAGCTAAACAAACTGCTGTACCTTGTCTTTCTGCTAGTTCCACTGTTCCGGGATTTTTCCTGGGGCAGTATTTTCTGTTGTTTTTTTTTTTTTTCCCCCTCAGGTCTATAAGGGAGAGTGAGAGTGACCTCTTGCTTACTCTTACATCTTGCCTCCTGGAAGTCTGAAGATTTTCTATTAGAGGTTTTCAATCAGAGGTTTGATAAGCACTGAAAGAGTATTTTCTAGGAGTTGGTGAACATCATGCATGGGCTGAATTAGATGACCTCTGAGGTCCCTTTGAAATCAGAGGTATCTGTGATTCTCATTCTCATCCTATGCAATTGTCATATGCATCTTTCTGTAAATTCTTCGTAGTAAACATTCTACTCAGCATGCTGGAAAACTTTCTCTTGGATTTTTCTTACCGCACATGGAAGGCAACAGAGAAATATTTGATTAATTAAATTTAAATCCTGTATTCTATGATTGAAATAGTGGGAAATGTAGAAGGTGTGGGAAACTTTTGGACAGATCTCATGCTATTACTGGTACCATTTTTATTAATCCATTTACTTGTTATGCCAATCCAAATGAATTTTAGAGTGGTCAGGCAACTTTAGAGGATCTGACAGAGAGTTTTTTAGCCAACCACATCAATGGCATTTTTCTCACAGGTTTATACTATTTGCAAAACATTTTGGAGTTGGCAGTTGTCTTGACTATTTATTTCTTTTGGAGCATACTACTCAATACTGGACCTAATGCATGCTGGCAGCTTCTTATTTTAATTAAAATACTTAGTGCACAGAGTATTTATTAATAATTCTACCAGAAACAGATGGTCTGCTTAAGTGTTATAACAATTTTTACCAGAATGAGTCAAAATAATTAACAAAATATAAATTATTAAGCACTTAAATGTGTATTATGTATCATTACCAATCTCAATAACATATTTAAATCTTTTAGAGGAAAAACATGACAATTAAATAATAATATGTAGAATGCTTCACACTATCTGTTTCAGAGAGCTACTCTTTTCTATTTCATTCTTTTAAAAAGAATTTGAGACATTTTTTTCAGCATTACCAGTCAAGAAATAGAATCAAAGCCAAATATAATTATTGTAGTCAATCCATTTCACTATTTAATAAAATCATGATAAAATTTGGATATTTCATCTGGGGATTGAATAAATAAATACAAAAACATTAATTTAAAAGTTTTAAATCATATCTGCCATTTACTTCCTTGTAATATGATCCTAGGGAAGTAGCTTAATCCCTCCATGAAACTGCAAATACTACAAGGATGCTGTGTTTTTAGTGTCCTTGGTAATTTTTTGATGGAAATAATTGTAAATTCTTTTTGTTTCCCTCCCTTTTACTTTTTGTTAAACCTACTTTATAAATTTTCTTCAAATGAGCTCATGGAAGGCTCTCTCTCTGTAGTGCCAACACAATATTTACAACACAATATGGCAGCTACGAATATGCTGACAGTTCTGAATTGTAAAATATAACAGACTTCCCATGTGGAAGAGAGAACCAAAACATTTATTCAAGCACCAGAAAGCCAAATCCCAACATCAGAAAGTCAAATCCATCATAGCAACAAAGAAATCTATACACAATAACAATGCAGGGGACACAGCCATTCCCAAGCCTTCCCCCTTGTAGGGCCTTCCCACAAACACATCTCATTGCCTGCTTTGTCTCTCTCCCTAAGCTCTAACTGCTCTCACTCCCAGCTCTGACCAAATTCCTCTCAGCTTGGCTCCAGCCTTCTTGCTCTACCACTTCCTGTTCCACCTGCTTAGCAAGCTCTTCTTACCACAGACTCATGTGACTCAGACTTCCATGTGTCACAAGCACGTTTGGACAGGGGGTGACATCTGGCTTAAACAGTCAGGCATATGCAGGTGGAGGGTACTAAGCCTGAAGGAAACACATCTCTAAAACATGTTTAATAGACAAAAAGCCAAAAAGAAACAAATATAGGGTCAGCCATGCTTTTGTACTCCATGAACTCACCATCATAGCCTTATTTACAGTAGAATATATGACACTGTCCTCCTTATTCTGTTTTAATGGCTTTATGTACTGCCATAAATTCAGCATGTTGACTATTCCCACGTATTCCAGTACTTTCCAAAGTCCACCTAGTACATGGATTATAGGCTACTGCTTTCCAATGCCTTTTATGACCCAAATATTTTACTGTCCCATGAGTACACCATGTATGTTTCTTCTGTTCTTCATTTAATTCATCACATCAATCATTCCATTTTACCATGGACTGTACCAACTGTTGCTTTGGTTCAGGGGATGTTATCATTTCCCTCAGTATCTATGTTTGCTATAGATTCATGTAGAGCAAAAACTCCACTTTTGCCTGTTTTAGACCTATTTTGAATATACTGTTTCCATTTAATTATGCTAGCCACTTGGGCACGGCCAATTCTGTGAGAAGCTCATTACCCAGGTCATAATCAGGATTCCAAACCTTAATATCACTTCGTGGCCCAGAGTCAATTGTTCAGTCCCTACCAAAGACCAATATGAAGTTAACAATTGCCTTTCTGAAGGTGTATATTAGACTCCAGATGAGGGGAGTTTCCTAGACCAAAATCCTAAAGGTATATTTTAATTTTGTTGTTTCTGCCATAAAATCCAATTTGCATATTCATCCAATTGTATAGCAGCCTTGGCTTCTTCAAAGTTTTACTCTGCTCAAGTCCCTAATGAAATTCATATTTCTTCCTAGTAACTTTATAGAAGGGTTTCAAAATCTGTCCCAGATGTGGTATGTGATGTAATCAACATCCAAATAATCCTATAGACTTTTGGGCCCCTTATTGGTAGGGATAGTAAAATTCTGAATCTTTTTTTGGGCTTGTGGCAGAATCTCTTACAGCCCTTATTCCATTGTATACCCCCAAATTTTACACTTTGAACTGGTACTTGAATCTTTTCAGGGTTAATTTCCCACCCTTTGCTTTTCATATGCTCAAATAAAAGCATCAAACTCTTCTCAATTTCTTTTACATATTATTCCCTGTATCATAATATTATCTATGTAGTGGGCAACTGTACACCAGGTAGCTCTAATTCATCCAAATGTTCATCCACAATCCTATGACAAATAGTGGGGCTATGCAGATATCATTGTGGCAAGTAGGTAAAAGCATATTGTCTGCCCTGCCAAATGAAAGTAAACTGGTCCCATTGTTTAGAGTCTATTGAGAGAGTAAAGAAAGCATTTGCTAAATTAGTAACTGCATACCGAGTACCATCATATTTCTGAATCCTTTCTATTAAGGTGATGGTACCTGGAACAGCAGGATACAAGGGGGGAGTCACCTTATTCAATTGTGAATAATCCACTGTCATTCTCCACATCCTATTTGACTTTCAAATTGGCCAGACAGAATTATTCCATTGAGTGGTTGTAGGGACTAACTGCATCAACATATTCCTTTATACTGATAATTTCATCTTGCCCACCTGGCATACAATACTGCTTTAAAATAATTACTTCAGAAGGTTCAGGTAAAGTGATTGGGTTTATTTTTATTTTTCCCACTAAAACAATATTAATCCCTATCTTCCTTACTGTAGATTAGTATCTCCCTTCAGGTAAATTCAGGGTCATACCTCTCAATATGTCTATTCCAATGATATATTCAGAATGGGTACAATGATCGTGGCATTTTCTTTCTTAGTTAATTATTCAATTTTTATCATTAGTTTGACTTGTCTGACTGATATTTCAGTGTCCTATGATGGCAATAGGAGTTCCGTGTTTGAATTTATCTACAGGTAATGACTGATACTTGATTCCATCCCAACCAGTTAGAGTTTCATAATGTGACTGACCTATTTTGATAAATACTCTCTCTCTTTCTCTTCCTCTCCTCCTCTCTCTCTCTCTCTCTCTCTCTCTCTCTCTCTCTCTCTCTCTCTCTCTCTCTCTCTTTCTCTCTCTCTCTCTTTCTCTCTCTCTGTCTTTCTCTGTCTCTCTGTCTCTCTCGTGTGTGTGTGTCCAAATTATATTTGGGGTTTGAAAAAATGACTTTTTGGGAATGAATGAGTTATTAAGGAATTTATTAAATGCTTAATATGTATAAAACATTGGGACTACAAATATGAAAATGTAACAGTCCCTGTTCTCAAGTTCATTTTCTAATGAGAAACACAACATTTATGGAAGGTTTCAGCTGTAAGTCATATGAAAAAGTTCCACAGTGCTTAAGGTGCAGCAACAAAGCAAATGTTAATCCTTTTTTTCTTTAACAGCATTTACACTGGGAAAAATTAATATCAGTTTCTGATGTTAAAGTATTTGATATTGGGAAGGACTTTGGTGACAAGAACTTTCCTTTCTGGGTCTTCAGTAGCTCTCCTATAGCAACTGTAGGCTGTGTCTCCAAATGGGCTGCTTCCTAAGATGATGGATAAGGACAGTGTGCTAGAAGCACTGCTATTTGCAAGGCTTTGGGCTTTCCCCATCAAGGTTTGAAGGGTGATATTGGTCAGGGATGTGGTAGTCATTTGATTTGTCTGACATATGCTGCCTCCTGTCTCTTCATCATGGCTCATTACTGATTCAGCTAGCCAGCCATCTATATGTATTATAAGGGGTATGAAATCTAAGTACCAGCATATTGATGAAAAGCACACTTGAGACTGAGTAGAAAATAACTTATTATAAATCAAATTGTCACAAAGTATAGCTGTTTAGCAGTAGAAAGAGCTTGTCATAAAAATCCTATATGAGAAGTACTGAAGATAGCCTAAGATGGAGCCCCAGTGTATTTGATGAGGCTGATTAGAGTAACAGCTTTCTCTTGTATTTCTACATATTAGAAACATTTTAAAACTGATAAAATGGCTGCGATTCTGATAGACTACTAGAACTTAATGAATCATTAGCCATGATCTTGTCTATTTTCCCTAATTAGGGAAATGCAGAACCTGGGAAGAAACATGACTTGCCTAAAATAAGAAAGGTAGCTGGTAGCAAAACCAGTACAAGAATCCAGAAGTACTGAATTTTAGCACATTTTCTTCTTCTTATGTCATAAGCACTTTCAATTTTATATGAATAAACTTCTCCCCCAGTATTTTTTCTCGTAATTTGTTTCAGATGCTACGGTTCAGCTACTTCTGTTCATACATATGTACAGTAATAGTAATTTAACAGTAATTGTAATTTAAATCAGTGTTTCATATGTAAATTATTTTACCTTCAGTGGTCATAACACATTTTAAACTACCTTTGAGGTTTACAGATATGTTCTGACATAAAGTCAGTCTTAATATAAACTTTTAACCTGGAAAATTACAAATTAGTAAATTGGATTTCTTTTTTTTCCCCTCTCTAGCATTTCAGATATATTGGTTGAAATAAGCTGTAGATCAGAGTTTAAAGGAATCATAGATTCTCCAGAGAACCAGAAGTTGTAGGATCTAAACTTCTAGCAGCAAATATCAGAAAGAGAAATAAATTTTCCTATAATTTGACATATCACAGAAATAATGAATTCTGTAAGCCATAGTATTATGGGCACGGAAATTATGTCATTCAATCTAGGTTTAATACTTTATTTCAATTATCAACTCTTATTAATGCTTTTGGATCATCAGAAAAATTTTGTTTTGCCTTCCAGCAGTTATATTCTATTGAGACATATGTTAATACTAATATATAACATCAGTCAGCTTCTTCCAAAAGCCATAAACAGCATATACTACAATGAAGGAGTTTAAATTAGCATGTGAATCAGTAGACTGAAGGGTTAAATTTCCTTAGAGTGTCCTGAATCAATAGGCACCTTATACTATGCTGCTTGTATCTTTCTGACATTTCTCCTCTGGTTTCCAGGCCATGTAACTGACAACCAGATCACAGCAATATTCCTCTATTTAGGCTTGAAAACAGCAACAGTAACAAAAAGAAAACTAGAAAAATGGCAATAACTAAAACACCATTACTAAAACCATTTTTCTATTTGCAATATACTTCAGCCTAAACAAGGAAGCAAATTCTTATACTGTTAGTAACTTAGCCTTAACATTGAATTAATCTTTTATCCTCCTTCCTTCCTTTTCTTTCATTTTCCCTCCCTTTTCCTCCCTCCCTTATTCCTTCTTTTCTCCCTCCAATTTCTCTCTCTCTCTATCTTTCTCTCTCTTTCACACACACACACACACACACACACACACACACACACACACACCTTGCAGTACATATAATAAAATGCATGCCCTGTCAGTGTTCCTCTGGAGCATGATCGGTATCTATTGTTCAAATGCCATCACAGGAGGTCTTGAGACTGAATAGTCCCAGTGGTCCTTGATGTCAGTCAGTCACTTCTCACTTCCATCTGAGTCTGCACAGGAGGATTGCTGAGCTTTTCAAAGAGCATGTGTAGTTGCCTTGGGGTATCTGGGGCAGCAGAATGTCTAGGGGGTTGCAGACATTAATTATCAGCCTCTTCTGTTGCAGTACAGTGGCAGAGAAGAGGATTAGGGATTAAACATGTTAGGTAGACCTAGAAGTTAAAAAAAAAAACCCTAGCTTTGCGCTTTGCATATTTAGCACATTCTGCCAGCAACCTGGTCAACAGATCCCTGGGAATACTAAAGCCCAGAAGTAGGGAAAAGCTACAGATGTTCTGAAGGTCTTGGCAATCAAAATCAGCAAACATCTCTAGGGTCAGACTTTAGCTTCATTAGCTCCTATCAAATGTCTACGTTGTTGAATCCTTTATATTACTTGAAGCTTTACATAAATTGACCATAGTTTCAAAAACCTGACATGAGAGAAGGAAAAAAAAAAAACAAACCTCATGTATTTTAAAAATAGTTTCTCAAGTTTCATCGAGTTTCACCATTTCCTATAACATAACCCTGATTTATATAGACAATTTACTGATGTACAAGATGGATTTCTTTGCATTTACTTTGATCTAAGTAGTCCAAGAGCTACTGTTGTTATATGAGCCAGTGGAAAGTAGAGTAGTATTTTTATTCAGTAAATCTGTGTTCAAGTCTTGATTCTGAAATATACTGGCTGTGTGAATCTGAGCAAGTTATTGAACCTCTGAGATTACCTCTGTTTTACTCTGTATATATTTTGTTTGTACAGAGTCATTTACATGTTGTCTCTGTTAGAATGTGATATCCTTCAGCATAGGGATTGTTTTTACCTTTTTTTTTTGGTATTCCCATTGCTTAATATAGTGTCTGGAACATAATAAGCATTCGACAAATGCTTTACTTACTGATGACTTCACAAGTGGGGTGATAGTATACATAAAACTATTTCAAATATTTAATGAAGATTTTAAAAATCTCACGAAGGTAATAGGTTTTTTAAAAAAATGGATCAGTGATTTCACTGGTTTAGGTAGCTGTTGACCAAGTAATGCCTTCCATTAGAGCAACATCTATTCAGCAATTTATCAACTTAGACAACAGAGTTGGCATTGAGTGTCAGTCAACATTCATCAAGTGCTTATTATATTTTGGGGATATAAAGAATGGCTAAAGCTCAGTTCCTTTCCTCAAGGAGCTCATATTTTAATGGGGGAGAGATGTGCATAGAAGATGAATTCAATCCTCGGACCAAGCCTAGCATTTGCTTAAGATTATCCTCATTGGTAGAGAGAACAATTATGAGCATATGTCCTCTTTCCAATCAGGAAGCCAGTTGAAAGAGAATTTTTTCTCTCCTAAGCTTTCCCCAGCTTATCCCTTACATAGTCACAGAGTCTTCAGTAATCTTTTTTTTTCCACCAAAGAAGAGAATCATGTAAATGTCAGACTTGAGCCCCAAGCTACATTCATACCTGGTGAATTGGAGATAATCTTAGGGAAAGGCACTGTTAGTCAAGAGGATGGGAATGGGATCAGCAAAGACTTCTTGCAGAAGGTGGGATTTAAGTTATCTTGAAGGAAGCTTGGGAAACTAAGAGGCAGGGGTGAGGAGAGAATTCTAGGCACAGGGAATAGCCAATATCTTAATTCAATATGAGAAATATTTCAAGGATTGAATTTCACAGTATAATAAGCACTCTATTTACTCAAAACTAAACCCTGAGTCAATAAACTAAATTCATAATATTATTCACAATATATAACATTAACTTATTACCAGAGTGGCCACATGGCCTCAAAGAGACACAAAAGTAATTTTCCCTTTTCCAACAACAAGTATGGTCACAAGGCCTAAAACCAGACACATCATTCAGTCCCAAAATACTGTTTATACAATCAAGGGGTCCTGGGCCAGGGTCTTAACAACTTATCACATTCCCAGGGGTAGCAGAGAACACAACACACGTGAACCCTGGGTCATGGTAGGTTACAATCCCCTCTATCAAATCAGAGGGTCTAGGTCTTGAGAGTCCTCTTGGATCATCTTCTTTCTTCACTACCATTGCAGGCTCCCACGTGGTATTCTCAGGTGCAGACATGCTCTAGTGATCCAAAGAGTCCATTAACAGTACTCCAACCCCCATTTCCAAGTCCTAAGGGGAGTCTGGGCAATAAAGCCAACAGAATGGCTCCCCAGGGGTAATGGCACTTCCCCCCATCCCACCATAGACAATACCACCCCCAGGTTCCAATCCATCCCAGGGAGACATAGCAGGAAAGCACCCTCACTGTTCCTGCCTTGATGCAAAATTTTCATCTTGCTCCTGTCAGGATCCTGTTGCAGGTAACTCTCTGCTTCTGCTGCTCCTTGCTTGGCTTTTCTCAGGTTGTGGCTACCTGCTCCCCAGGCACTGCCTCCTCCACTGGGTTGAGGTCTCTCTGGGCTAGTCCAGGACACTGCCACTTCTGAAACTCTCTCACAGCCTCCAGCTGTAGAAGGCACATCCTCCCACTCTTGGGAAGGGGTCTATACTCCATCCTCCAATCCCTTGGTAGGGTTCCATAGAACAACAGTTATCACAATGACTAGGAAACAATGAACAACTATCCCAGTCCACTAAACCCCATACTTTCTTCAAAGGGGTTAACAGTCTTACTTTCTATGAGAGGTCTCCTCTCTCTAGTAGAGGTCTCCTTTCTCAAGTCTTGATGAATAATCCAATAGACAGGGCTCCACCTATTTAGAGATCATAGCACCCAAGAAAGACTTACACTATCCACTTGTTCAGGGGAAAGGTCAGCACCCTGAAGGTGGAGATCACCAAACCAAGAGAACACCAACATCTTGGTTCACATTCAGAGCTGGGGTGCCCCTTAATAACAGCTACCCAGAATCTTGTCCAGGAAATCAAAGGTCTTAGGTAAAGTGTCCTTTCCATGAGCAAGCCCCAAGGCAATATTGATCTCCCAGAAAATATATATACTTTTGACTAATAAGCTCAGTCAGAAGGCCCCAAAGCCTAGGTGACTCAGTATCTGATTGACTCAGAGCCAAAAGATGTGAAAGCCTACATGACCCAGCATCTAATTGGCTCTATGTGACTCAGCACAGGATGTGTTATAATTGTGAACTGGGCCAGAGTTCAAAGGAGCAGAGCATCTGTGATTGTTAAGGCGAAATACTTGGAAACAAGAGATTGTTTTGGCCACAATGCTGGAAACTGAATTCCAAGAAATACCAACAAAAATCTCACTTTGCTTACACTTACAGTCAGTGAAAAGGCACGGAGTCAGGGTGGCTAGGTGGCACAGTGAATAGAGCACTTGTCCTAGAGTCAGGAGGACCTGAATTCAAATTTGGACTCAGACACTTAACATTTACTAGCTGTGTGACCTTGGGCAAGTCACTTAACCTCAATTGCCCTGCCCTCCCACATCCGGAAAAAAAAAAGAAAAAGAAAACAAAAGACACAGAGTTGGGAGATGGGATAGCATGAGAAATAACCAGAAGGCCAGTGTTGCTTGATGCTAGAAAACCTAAAGAGAGTGATGTGCAATACTGGAAAGAAATACTAGAAAGCCCCGAAAGGGGGATAGTTTTTGAAGGGCTTTAAAAGTCAAACAGGATTTTCTTTATTTTTCTTCCCTAAATCAATCATCCATTCAAAATTTCTTAATCCTTTTCTAATCCTGCTTATATCCAATGTTTTGATTAGCATTTAAAACTACTAAGCTCAATCACATTACATAAAATCACTCCGTTTTTAGGATAGTTGTACATACGTTCTAATAAATTTTACTGTCCCTTTTTATGCTATCTGCTTTCCAGAACTTACTAAGGAATCTGGCTGTTCCAAACAATCTATTTTGATGTCTAATGCTGGAGCTTTTGTTATACCTCTTGACAATATTAAAAACAAAACAAAAATAGTATATAGTGTCTTCTCCATTTCTCAGATTGGTCTTAATTATAGGATAATTCAGTATAAAGCTCCTTTATTTTTAAGTACTATATTAATATTGATAGTATTAGGAATTACCACATGTAAACTTATATATAAAACATGTTAAAACCTACATAGCTTTTAAGATGTATTTATTTCTTCAATAGTCTAAACATATGACATTATATCTATTTTTTTAAGCAATTGGGGTTAAGTAACTTGCTCAAGGTTACACGGCCAGTTATTTTGTGTGGGTGTAAAGTATCTGAGCCTGGAACCGATCCCAGGTCTCCCGACTCTGGGGCCTGCGCTCTTACTCATTGCACCTCCTGTTTTCTCTACAAGGGTGTGTTAGCAGATAAAGTATTCCCTACCACTTTATAGGGATGTAGGGATTATGTCTTATGCTTCCTTTTCCAATTTGAGACTTCCCTGGTGGGGGAGGGAGGGAGCAGTTAAAGTTCCCTCTGAAGTCACACTGAGATTCTGAACAGAGGGAATGCTGAAACAGGTCCATCAGAATGACTGCTGAAAGAAGCAGAGGTTTTGGATTTCTGAAACTCACTCATGAGTGATAGTAGTTCCCATTTTCCTCTCCTCATTTTCTTAGCAAGGGCAGCTCTGTGTGACTAGACAGGGTTAATGCTTCTCTTCAAGGCTATCTCTGTCTATAAGTATGTGACACATTTGTATTTCTACAAATTATTGCTTGGGCATTAACAGCTCTGTTCTTCTGAGAATATTCCAGGGGATTCATTTACCAAGAGACATAAATAAGACACTGTCCATATAGTAGGATGGCTGATTTTTCAATAAGTATTTTTAGTTTGGGTTATTACTTCCTTTCTAAGTGACTGATGGAAAATTGCTTCCCTTCCCAAGTAGCTGCTATTGTTCAAGGCAACATAAACATTCCTCCTCTGGGGTAAATTTATCCATTGTGACTAGTGAAGAATCAGAATTAATAGTTTGGGATGGGTCTGTCTTCTACTCTTGAACCTTCATATCTGAACATTAGTTAAATATAAGCTAAAGATTAACATTAATAAACATTAATATCAAATAACATTAATCTCTGATAACCACACATCATAATCATATTTTTCTATTTTTACTAAAGCATTTGGTCATGTTCTTCCAATAACAATTACCCAGTTATTGAGCATATCAAAATGATTAAATTATGCTTATTACAAGCTATGCATAGTGTTTCTTTCTCATGTTATCTTTCACACAGACATTCTTTAATAGTATGTGTAACTTCCTTTAATTTTTTATCCTTATATTTAAATCAAGCATTTTTGTTGTTCAGTCTTTAAGTCCTGTACTTAAAGTCCTGTACAGGATGAACATATTACGAACCATATCATGTCGATAGTGTTCATGGAGTTTTCTTGGCAAAGATACTGGAGTGTTTTGCCATTTTTTTCTCCAGTGTGTTAAGGCAAACAGAGGTTAAGTGATTTGCCCAGGGTCATACAGCTAGCAAGTGTCCAGAGTCAGATATCAACTCAGTTCTTCTTGACTTCAGACCCAAAGCTCTATCCACTGGGCCACCTAGCTGCCTCCTTTTTTATTTATCAGCTAATACTTGCCTTGAAAGTCATTTAAAATTTCTGGACCTCCATTTTCTCATCTATATGTAATAAGTAACCTATGCTTATTGGAACCAACAAGGTTGAAATACTTGACCCTTCTCTCTTCATTTGGGGTTTTAGCTGTGTACCCATACCTACTTGTGGAATTAGTTCAATCCTGGGGAATCACCTGCGGATTAAATTTCTCTTCTCTTTGACTCTGCATTCCCACCCCAGAGCCCTGGGGGAAATGATTTAAAGCTTAGGTTTGGTTTATGTTTGTGTCTGGGGTCTCCCTAGAAGGGTGAATAGAAAGCAACTCAATGTACAACATAAATCAACAATGACATAGCTGTTTATTTCCCCACATAAAGAAGAACCTATCATAAGAGACTCACAGGCACTTGTTGAAAAAATGACATAAGCCAAAAACAGTAGTATTAACAGTAACAACCGCATACTCTCACTGGAAGATGCTGTCTAAAAAATAAGGCACAAAGCTATTTGTAAGACTGTGGAATCAGATTTTACCTTGACTGCACTGTCCAGATAATTTTCTCCAGTTCTTTGTATCTGACAAATCAGATCAGAGGTTGTGTTCATTTTCCTGCTGGTAGTCATATTCTCTAATGGAGAAACTCCTCTTGCTTGTCAGTTACAACTGATAGAATTGGGCGTTCTGACCTTTGGAGTTCACAAGGTGTCCTAAGGCTAGAAATGTCCCTATTAGGATCATGATATAGTTGTCTATATCTAGAAAAGAAACACAAAGTGAAGAAGGCAGCCAGAGATCGAGTAAGATCGAGCCTCAGTTAGCCATCAAACTCTCCTCTTTGTTTGTTAGGTGCTCACAATCATTATTCAACTAGGCTAGGTGAAAGGTAGCACCTTTCTTCATGTCATAGGGAGCCCTGTGAGGGACAGCTACTTGCTACACATTGAGTCAAAGGAAGAGAGAAAAAGGGTGAAATCCTTCCCTTTTTAAGGTCCAATGACTCAATGCCTCTTCCTGCTCAATGACCAATAAGAATTTTTAAAATCTCAATATTCAACTTCTTTAGCACTATCACATGTCCCTAGAAGTTACCAAGGGAAACTCAGAACATATTTCATATTGTAGCACCACACCCAGACATACTACTTAGGGTGTAATCCCTGCAACGTATAAAATGAAGAGGTTGGACTGGATGGTCTCTTTGGTTGTTCAGGCCAGGCTTCTCTTTCACATGACACTTATTCTGACCTTTAATGTTCTCTTTTGAAACTAGACCATATTTAGAAATTCTTCCTTTCTTATTTTTTTCCCTTTGGGGCAATTATTTACCTTTTTCTTGCCATTGACAAGTTTTTCCTGAGCCTTTTCTCGCCAACTATTTTGAAGACAGTCTCATTTTATATTCTAAAAATAAATCCAGTGATTTCAAGGCCAAGGGCTGACCCAAAAGGTCAGTTTAAAAAAGAGGCAGGAGCCTAACTCAGCACATTCCATATAGTTCACCTTATTAGAATTAAAATCATCATGCCATGCTGTCTTGACCACTTTTCTAATGATCTGTGCAATGACAACTTGTGGATTTCTGATATCTCTGAAAATCCTCTTTCTCATGGCCAATGGATTTAAACAGAGTTGCATTTGAGCTTCCATCTTCTTTATGTAGTCCTGATAAGAAATGCAACCAAAAACCAGAACACTGTTGTGAAGATTTCCTTCTCCTCTTCTAGAAAATTATTACCCCTTAGCAGGTTTCAGTGGAAACCTGCAGTATTTGAAGCAGACTTCCAGGAGTTGTTTAACTCAGAAGACTGTCCCCTGGAGGCTCATACCTGCAAGGAGATAGAGTTGGTAGTCAATTATTTCAGCACTCTGGGCTATGGGCTAACAATATGCCTTGTTTGAGGCAGAGGTTATATATCAGCTGCAACCCTACAGGCAATCTAAACCTGCCATTCTTGGCATGGAGCTAAAAGCTACAGCTAAGTTGAGTTTCCTTGGTAGTAAGTTCTCCAATGATACACATTTGGACAGGATATAACAGTTCTTGTTAAGAAAATCAGCATGTCATGAGAAAGATGAACAGGTAAGTTATGACAGCAACATATCATCAAATTACAGACCAGACTCAAAGTCTACATGCTGTAGTGCCATCCTGCCTCCTTTATGACCATAGGACCTGGATATATTACCGACAGCACATTCAACTCAAGGCATTTCACATTTTGGATTCTTAAAAATAAAATTGTTCAATGAACTCACCAGCATCAAGATCCTGGAATTTAACCACTCTTTAGAAGTTTATATCAGGATACTATAACTATGAAATATTGAGTAAATAGAGACTTCTGCCTTGGAGAGTTCATGCCCCCTCTTGAGGCATAGTTGGCTACATGGCCTACTGTTGAAGAATTTTTCATACTGTTGTAGTTGGCACTCAGTATTTCAAACATGGCCTATAGGTCCCTTTCACTTACCAGGAAAGCTCACCTAATAGAATAGCTTCTACCCATCCAATGATGGCAAGAATTATTACATCATCCTACATATTTTTAGTTATTATTTCTATACACCTGGCTGCCTTATATTATTTTTCTTTTTTTAAATTTTATTTTAGACTAAAACACCAGAACACAAATACAGAATAGAGAAAAGAAACAAAAACATATCATAAACTTAAATATTGGAACTTAAATACAAAATAATAAAGGGGAAGAACATTTTGTGCAGAATAGAACACGAGAGGATTCAAAATATGTAACAATATGTTTTCATTTCAAGAAAGCCTGTATAATAAATACGACACATAGTGTTGAGAGCTGTCCATTTTTTCTTTGCTTCCTTGTAAGTTTTCTTTTATTCTCTGCTGTGCACTTTTTAAACTTCATTCTCCCTCCTTTTCCCCAGAAGACTACAATTAAGTGTGGATATTTTTCTCTATGACCATATATATATATACATATATATATATACATGCATACATATACACACACACACAAATCTCTCTATGTACATATAAGTACACACACACACACATATATATATACATACATATGCACACACATATACTTTCCCAAACAAATTCTACTCCTGATGTTTGTTTTTATGTTTGTGCATATCTCTTATTTCCAATCCATCCTGCCTCCTCTACTTTACTTCTATTCATTACCTTGCCCTTTTTATTACTTGCCTACTTCTCTCCAAGGATCCTTCCTCTATCCTCTCATTCTCATAAATCTAAATATCCTTCTATAGCCCCCTATAACCCATTTCCTCTAGAGATCCCTCTCTTCTCCTCTCCCTCCTTCCTACCCTCTTACTGTTTTATTTATTCTGAATTTAGAAGACTTTTATACTCTTCTAAATATATTTACATATATATATATATATTATTCCCTCCTAAATTCATTCCCAATGAGAGTAGGTTACCAGAACTACCAGTCCTCCTTCCCCTTTTAATTCCTTTGTATTGATTCTTCCTCTTGCACCTCATTTGTTTAAAATATTACTCTTTTTAGCTGTTCCTAAATGGTTTTGCTTTTTAAATTAATGTCTTATTCAGGCTTATCCCAATCTTTCTTATGAGCTACCCAATTATTAATAAGAATCTTAGACATATATTTTGAATTTTACCTATATAAAAAATAAATAGTCCTTATTGAATTCCTTGTAGTCAATCTTTGGTATGTGCCTTATGTTTCTCTTGGCTGTTGTATGTCACATCTTCTGTTAAGTACAGATTATTTTTTAACGTCTTGAAAGTCTGACAGTTGATCAAATGTCCCTTAGCTTTTTAAATTTTTTTTAAAATTTCTTTTTTTTAAATGTTTTTTCTTGGGGGGAAGCAGGGGTCTATATTTTCTTTTTTGTTAAAATTTATTTTTAGTTTTTAACATTCATTTCCATAATATTTTGAGTTACAACTTTTCTCCCCAACTTTTCCCTACCCCCACCCCAAGACAGCAAGCCTACTGAATATCCCTTCCCCCAATCTGCTCTCTCTTATATCCTCCCCCATACCCCCTCTAAGTTTCTAATAGGGCAAGATTGATTTCTATACCCCAGTGCCTGTATATCTTATTTCCCAGTTGCATGTAAAAATTTTTAACATTTGTTTTTAAAACTTTGATTTCTAGATTCTTTCTCTTCTTCCCTCCTCACCCACCCCTACTGGGAATACAAGCAATTCAGTATATATTGTATATGTGTAGTTATGCAAAACATTTCCATAGTAGTTATATTGTGAAAAACTAACTATATTTCCTTCCATCCTATCCTACCCCTCACTTGTTCTATTTTCTACTTTGACCCTGTCACTTTTCAAATGTATATACTCCTAACCACTCTCTCCCCCAATCTGCCCTCCATTCTATCATCCCCCCTCTTATCCTCTTCTCCCCTACTTTCCTGTAGAATAATATACCCAAATGAGTGTGTATGTTATTCTGTCCTTAAGCCAAATTTAGTGACAGTAAGGCTGACCCTCTTCCCCTCCATTATAACGGTTTTCTCTTGCTTATTTTATATGAGATAGTTTTCCCTATTCTATCTCTCCTCTTCTCCTCTCATTATATTCCTCTCTCACCTCTTAATCTTATTTTTTAGATATCATTCCTTCCTATTCAACTGATCATGTGCCCTCTGTCTATGTATACATGTACACACATATACATATACTTACATATGTATTTATACACACATACATCCTCTTATATAAACATATATATTCCCTTCAACTCTCCTCATACTGAGCAAAGTCACATGAGTTACAATTACTGTTTTCCATGTAAGAATGTAAATAGTTCAACTTTAATAAGTTCCTTATGATTTTTTTTCCTGTTTACCTTCTCATGCTTCTCTTGCTTTATGTATTCGAAAGTCAAATTTTCTGTTCAGCTCTGTTTTTTCACCAAAAATACTTGAAAGTTCTTTGTTTCATTAAAGGGTCATATTTTCCCCTGAAGCATTATACTTATTTTTACTGGGAAGGTGATTCTTGGTTTTAATCCTAGCTCTTTTGACCTCTGGAATATCATATTCCAAGCCCTTTCATTCCTTAGTGTAGAAGCTGCTAGATCTTGTGTTATCCTGATTGTGTTTCCATAATGCTCAAATTGTTACTTCCTGGCTGCTTGTAATATTTTCTCCTTGACCTGGGAACTCTGGAATTTGGTATGATATTCCTAGGAGTTTTTTTTTGGGGGGGGGTTCTTTTTCAAGACATGATCAGTAAATTATTTCCATTTCTATTTTGACCTCCGGTTCTAGAATACCAGTGGATTTTTCCTTGAGAATTTCTTGAAGGATGATTTCTAGGCTCTTTTTTTTGGTCATGGCTTTCAGGTACTCCAATAATTTTTAAATCATCTCTCCTAGATCTATTTTCCTGGTCAGTGTTTTTTCCAATGAGATATTTCACATTGCCTTCTATTTTTTCATTTGTTTGTATCTGTCTTATAGTATCTTGATTTCTCATAAAGCCATTAGTTTCCATTTGCTCTAATCTAATTTTGAAGGAGTTATTCTATTCATTGAGTTTTTGAAATTCCTTTTCTATCTGGGCAATTCAACTTTTTAAGTCATTCTTCTCTTTACTGACTTTTTGGGCCTCTTTTGTCACTTGAGTTAGTCCATTTTTAAGGAGTTATTTTCTTCAGTATTTTTTGGGGTTTCCTTTAGCAGGCTGTTGACTCATTTTTCATGATTTTCTTGCATCATTCTCATTTCTCTTTCCAACTTTTCCTCCACTTCTATAACTTGATTTTCAAAATCCTTCTGGAGTTCCTCTATGGCCTGTAAGCAATTCATGATTTTCTTGGAAGTTTTTGATACAGAGTTTTGACTTCATTGACTTCTGGTTCGATATTTTGATCCTTTTTGGCCTCAAAAAAGGATTCTATGGTCTGATTATACTTCTTCTGCTTGCTCATCTTGCCAGCCAATTACTTGACTTTTGAGCTCTTTGCCATGGTAGAACTCTGCTTCCAGAGAATGATGTCCCAAATTACTGGGTTTTCTCAGATGTTGTCAAGTCTATAAGGAGGATACCCTCTCTACAGACACCCCAAGCTCTGTCACACTGACCACACATCCTGGGACCACCGACCAAGACCAATATCTGGATCCAAGCAGGTCAAAGCAAGAGCCAGGGGCTGGGCCATACTATTCCACCATCCAGTTCCAACAGAGCTCCCCACTGAACTTTTATATTTATTTGGTGGTTATGGGTTTAGAAGTCTGGAAACTGCCACAGTTGCTGGTGATTCACTATCCTGAAGTCTGCTCTGGCCAGTCCGTGCCTCAGGTTGGGGCCACCCTGGTTTACGTCACGAGCAGTTCATGTATCTGCTCAGCTCCCAGCTTGTTGTGATAGAGCCTTTCTGTCGGCCTGCCTGGCTGCCTTCAGTGGGAGATTTGTTTCTCTCTGTCAACTCTGGGTTCTGTAGCTCTAAAATTTGTTCAGAGTCATATTTTACAGGTATTGGAGATGTTTGGAGTTGGAGCCATGAAGAGTTTCTGTTTTTATTCAGCCATCTTGTCTCTGCCTATATTTCATACCTTAGCTTTTTAAAGTTATTAAAAGCACTATGATAAAATTTGGCAATACTTTACTTACCTTCCAAAGCCACAGAATAAGAGTAACATTTTCTCTGTAGCTATGAATGATCCAACCCTTTATCCCTTGGTGTACTCTAATCAGGGTTAGAAACTTTAGTTACTGTGTCAGGGCTTGTCTACTTTCTTCCTTTGTCCAAGGGCTATGGTATCGATGATATTGTAGGTTGTGAATCTTGAAGTTAATAAGGGATTATATTGGTGTTGGCAGTAAAGAGGGAAAATATCCCAGAAATTGAAGACAGTACAAATATGTCTTGTTTCTTACACGCCATAGAGAAAGAAGAGAAGAGAGTCTTGAAGAGAATCTTGGGGAACACCCACTTTTGGAGCATGATATAGATGACAAGTCAACTCATAAGACATAGTCAACTGAGGAAAGTTAATAATAAAGAGAAAGTACTGTCATAAAAATCCAGAAAATAGAATATACAAAAGGTAGCCTAGAGTGTTAAATACAACAGGGGAGAGAAGAAGGATAATAACTAAGAAAAGATTATCTGGCAATTAAGAAACTATTGTAACTTTGAAGTGAGTAGTTTCAGTGGAGAGATAAAGTTAGAAACCAGATTGCAAAGGGTTAAGAAGTAAGTGAGATGACAAGTGGAAGCAAGGTATATAGAAAGATTTTTCTGGGATTTTGGATAAGAAAGGACAAACAATATATATCAATAGTATAAACTAATATCAGGGTATAGCGAAGTGTTTTTTAAGGAGGGGGACAATTGGGAATATTCGAAGACAGTAGGGAAGGAAATAGCATATGGAGATAATTTGAAGATGAGATAGGAGAGATGGTTATGGTGGTAATCTTCTGGAGAATATAGGAGAGGATGAAATCAGTAGCCCATGTAGACAGATTCACCTTGGCAAGAAGAAGAATCACTTCATAATAAAAAAAATGAAAGAATGGAGGAGTGAATAGGAGGTTATGTCAAGGGTTTTGGGATTAAGAGGAAAGCAGAGGAGATAGCTGATAGGATCTATTTTGTCAGTAAAGAATGATGTGAGGTACCTAGCTCCAAGAGTGAGAAAGTGATGTGTGGAAACTTTTGATGGAGAAAAGATGATTTGGAATCTCCTTTGTGGTGAATGGGATATGTAATCATTGTGGGAGGACTAAATAGGATTGCCTTGCTTTACCAAGGGCCCAATGGAAACCAGATGATTTATTTATAGTAGATCTAGTCTGCTCAGTTTGTAGGATTTTCTTCAACTCCATTCAGCTGCATATGTGTAGGAGTAGAGGAGATAGGTGGTGGTGGGTAATTCAGGGATTATCTAATATAATTAAATCAAGAAATATTAAGTACCAACTTTGTGTAAAAGAGGTAGCATAGCCTTGGAGGGAGGAGGATTCAAGTCTGCCTCTGGTGTATGGTTGGTTATATTCTTCCTTCTTGAAGAGGACCAAGATGACATCACTGTACTAAAGTTGAGTTTTGGTGTATCCAACTGTGGCCGATCAGACCAATATGAGCTCGGAGTGCTCCACCACAGATTGGCACAAAGAGTCTACGTGAACATTTGGGGTGGAATCTCCAAATTTGCACATGCTGCATTTCCTTTGAGCTGTTTCAATTCTGCTTTGCTCAGAGAGCACAGCACCTTCTCTGGTGTGGGCAGGCCTCGCTGAGCAGCCCTGTGCCAGTGTCTCTCATGTCACAAATCAATTCCAAAGTTCGTGAGAGAGAGCTTGAGAGTGTCCTCTGATATATAGTTTATAACTGCTAGATATTTCCTCACCTTTCACATCTCTAGGAAACTCCCTTCCAGGAAATTAAGTTTCAGAGGACCTGCATATACAAAGATAGTTTTCAAACTAGGGCATTCCCCACACCAGTAAAATCACACTTATGGATGAAAAAAAATATGTGTAAATCACTAGGCTAAGTTTTGTGGATTCATACACCTGACTTCACAACTTGCTGGTTCTATGACTTTGGGCAAGTCATTTGAATTTGATGGTCCTTAATAACAAACTAGGATCATAATATTCCTGCTCCATAACTTCATAAGATTGTTGTGAGGAGCAAATGTGAAATTCTCAATAAATATTAAAGTGCTGTATAAATGTCAGTGATTTTTCTTTTTAGTTTGACATAGTCCTGGTCTTCTACCAGCATCACCCAAATTTTAACAAAGTAAGCCATTACAAATCACTCTGGGCTTCTGAACATATTCAAGATTATGTAGTTTGGCATAAGAACTCCCATAATGGATCTGAATACTGAGAAGGAACATTGGTTAACATATTTTAGTGTATGTGGCATGTAGTGTTTGTGTGTGTGTGTGTGTGTGTGTGTGTGTGTGTGTTGGAAAAATGCCTTGTCAGTGATGGAGGAAATTGCAGAAATAAATCTGAAAGCTCTTGAAGAGAATTCTAACACTAGGATTTAGAGGTCATTCTGGTCCTGACTCCCTGAAGATGGTTGCTACATAGCATCCTAAATAGATATACTCAGATTAACCTTCTAATGGCTCAGAATTTGCCTCCTGTCTATACCTTATGAAGTAATTATTTTTCAATTTGGTCAGTGATATTTTAGAATTCTTGTAAATGTTTTTTTAAAGACATTCTTTCCTTTTTGCCAAGGATATTATATAATGCATCAAATATTCCAAATGACAGAATGTATGAGCTGAAAGAGACTTCAGAGATTATTAGTATAAGTTGAAAGAGTCATAGATTTGAAATCAGAGGGTGTAAGTTTGAAGCCTGCCTCTGTTTCTTACTATCTCATTTCACCTCTCTATGTGGCTCACTGTTCCCATCTGTAAGAGTTGGACTAGATAATTTCTATGCTGCTTTCTGACTCCAAATGGGGTGCTCAGGGAGGCCTAGTACCTTGGTGTGAGGGCTGGCTGAGCCTTTTCAAGGCTCCTCATTCACCTTTGGTGTTTACCTATTATCTAACTCTCACCTGTGGCTCCAAAAAGGTGTAGTATACCCAGTGGCCACATCCAAGTTAAACCCCAGGTTGAGGATAATGATGAGCCTTAAACCTGTCCATAAATTAGGGAGATGTATACTTCAATTGTGTGAAGACTTTACCCGGTGGAATGGGCAGATGAGAACAATTTGAAGACAGCTGAAGCAGGTAGTATGGAGCACTTACAGCTTGGTCAGACATTAAAGACACCAAGGTCATCCATTGCATCCTAGGCCATTGTTAGTCATCCTGACTTTTGTCTTGCCACTGGACTTCTATGATTCCAGAAGAAAGAGTGAAGCCAATGACTCTGTGCAATTCTGCCTCACTTAAATCCAATTCAAGAGCAGGTCAAGATATCAACCATCATTGACTATTTTACTCCAATATTATGGTGTCATTGGTTGTCTTCAAAAATGAAAGATGAACAACAGCTTTAAATCCTAGAGAAATTTCCTCATTTTATGGATGAGGAAACTGAACCCCATGATACAAAGGGATTTGCATAACTTTGAGTGAGAGAAGTGAAAGTTTCTCAGACTATGCTATAAAATTTAGTAAGGCTTTTCATGGGAAACAGCCCAAGTTCCCCTTCATTGGAGATCACATGATTTACGAGGACTCAAAACTCAGAGCAGTAGGGAGTCACTCCTCTCCTCAGTGACACCTCAGCATAAGATATGCCAAATAAGAAGAGAAGTGCTTTCTCAAATGTACATTGGGTGATCTACTGTTTCCTTGTTCCTGTACTTGAGGTAGATTGCTATGCTTAGATTATATACCTAATTTCCAGCCAATGGAAGAAAAGGGTCAGGAGGGGTGTGGGGGAGAATAATGTGTTAGGGCTTTATAACTTCACCATTTCCTTTTGTAAATTGCTTCTCCTCACTGACCATTTGTCAGAAGGGTGGCCCTTTCTCAAGATCGTAATAAAACATTCTTTTCTGCTTCCTACCTTTAGAAAGCTCTGAGTATTATTTGGGTAAGGATTTCTGTTGCACACAGTTTTGGGGGTACACGCAACTTATTTTCACATAGTTTGTAAATGAAAAAGTTAGTTCTTGAAGTCAGACCTTCAAACTCAAACTCCAGTGTTCTGGATGCTACACCCTTGCTTCCTTACTTTCATATTCACAGTACTTGGGAGAATGGACAATTACCATATTCTGAAATAATCTATACACAGGGAACTGCGAACCATCTGGGGATCAGATGGAAATTTTTAAGGATGCATTGCAAATGAGCCTGAAAAGAAAGATGTCCTATTATGTAGTCAGCTAGGCTGTTCCTATGACAAAATTGTGAAGTAGATGCTTTAGTTGTGATGCCCTTTCAGAGTTCTCAGAAGGGCCCCCTCCTTCACTCCCCCTCCCTCACTCCCCATTCCCCCACCCAGGGGAGAGGGGCTGGTCTCCTCACTCTGACATTGCACCTGGACCTTCCCATCTGTGGCAGCAAGCACCCCAAGCATCCTCAGGGTTTGCTGCCAATACAGGTTCTTGGGTCTGCTTTGTTAAAGGAAAGCAACTCAAAATGGGTTAACAAGTTTACTTTAATCAGTCAAACATATATCATTTACCTCGTTCAGGGGAAAAAGGTCAGCACCCCAAACTTCAAAGTATACAGGCAGAATTATCAAGACAGAAACAGATCAAG
>NW_027185860.1:4195575-4199999 GCF_028583685.1 Petaurus breviceps papuanus
TCAGGGCTTATATAGCCTTCTCCTGGCTCAGAGAATGTAACAACCTTATTGACTCACTGGCCAATCAAGAAGTATCTACTGAAAAACAAGCCTCCCACCCCAGGCTCCAGGTGCACTTTAGCCTAGGGGCAGGGAAGATCTTCAAATTTACATTCCCATTACACCATCCTAGTAAGTTGTTCTTGCTATCTACTTTTACCCCTTCAAACTGACTTGCCCTTTTCTCTTTCACTCAGCAATTTTTACTAGGGTGTTGTTTTTTGTCCTTTGTTCTCAAAGAGGATCAAGGAAGGTGATATTATGACTTTGAAGTGAATTGGATTCAAGAGAGGCAAGGCTGTGCAAAGTCACCAGACTCACTTTCTCCTTCTGAGCTATCATGTTCTGGTGGCAAGATATAGAACAAGATGCCTGGAGACACCCTGATACAGTGGGAGGTCCTCGGCCTTTTTAAGCTAAGGTCTTTCCCAGTTCTTATTCTCTGAGGCAACACCCATTCAATGATTAAGGGAAGGTAAGAAATAAGGCAAAGAATGGCCTTTTACCTAGGAAAACACAAATAACTGGGAGGGAGATACCCTCAGGGTTTCTGATCAAAACAAAAACAATAGCTATTTATACTCATCCAGAGTCATCAGAACCCAAAGAAAGACCAAGTGAGTCTTGGTTTGGGTGCTAGGTCTGATAAAGGAATTCCAACTAAAATCTTATTTTATTACCAGAAGCCTTTGCTGATTAATTCTACTTCCTCCCCTTTGTTGATTGTTTTTAATTTATCCTGTATATGCCTTGTTTATATGTATATATATATTTGTTTATATGTCATCTCCACCATTAGACTGTAAAATTCTTAAGAGCAGGTCTTTTTTTTTTTTTTTTGAAAGGGGAAGGCAGGGCAATTGGGGTTAAGTGACTTGCCCAAGGTCACACACTAGTAAGTGTTAAGTTGCTGAGGCCAATTTGAACTCAAGTCCTCCTGACTCCAGGGCAGGTGCTCTATTCACTGCCACCTAGCCACCCCTAGAATTTGTCTTTTACGTTTCTTTGTATTCTCAGTGATTAGCATGGTGACTGTCATACAGAAGATGCTTGATAAATCTTTCTTGAATGACTGACTGCTTGCATGTTAATGAATGCCGTAGTCATTTACTCTCCCAGTTAAAGTTCTACCTGTAAGTATCTTTTATTTTTTTTTTCTTCACAAAAAATTAGCACTTTTTTATTTGCTTTGGGCTACATTGTTATAAACACTTTTCACAGGGTTATCCTCTGCTTTGTATTTCCTATACTTCTCTCCTTCTTTAGTAGCCATTTTCACTAGAATAATTCAGCACAGAACTTACAAGACAGATTAATTACTTCTCTAAAAATGGAGCAGATTGGTTTGGATAAAAATGACCTAACATCTTGGCTGGGATTTTTTAGGAAGTTCTATTTCAAGAGGATTAAACAGCACCTCAGATCACCCCATAAAACAATATGAGCACTGCAGAAGCCAAAATAACTGTCAGAAAAACATCTAGCTTTTAAGTCTAATCCAACAACGATAAAGTACTGCACTGTCAAATCACCCCATAGCACATTTCTGACCCTGTGGTATGCTGTCTTTTTTTTTAAAGCCTGCAACTGTTGAGCTCTCCCTAGTCCTTTCCTTCCATCTGCCTGCTGACCCATGCAGCTGCCTTAATGTCTACTTCAGGGGAAGGCTTTTACCTGCATTGCCAGCAGAAAGTAACACAATGACAGCAGTTTCTATGGGACTGAAAAAAGAGAGGATAGGAAACCTTGGAGGCCCTGTCTTTCTCTGGACAGCTGAAATTAAGATAGAGAAAAGCCCCTAAAAAAAAGCCATGACCTGAAATTTTCAGGCATCACACATCTGTTTAGAGAGAAGACAAGTGAATGGGCAATCTATTTTAGGGCAGCTTCCCTTCCAGAAGACGGGACAATTTGTTTTAGGGTCACAAGTTAAGGAGTTATCTGCATAAAGAAATTCAAGGAGATTCATTGTATAACTGATTTGTTTAAAAATCTTCTGATTAATGTTTCACTGGAGTCCGTTTATAATGAACCAGATTCCCTCAACTCTCTGATCAAAATTTGGTTCACCCCAGTGGTCATTGGAAGTGTATTTGAGATGGTAATTGCTTCCTTTGAGAGTATACAAGGCTATTTACAGGATAATATTGATCAGTATTTCTCTGGCAATTTAAAAACCTGACATATTTTCTTGTAGGATTATTTCTTCAAATTAACATATAGACAGCATTTTTGGGGGAAGGTATATATGTACCTACTTTTAAAGTCTTAATTATAGGCAAAATGATGACTGAAAGAAATAAGCAAAATTGCCATGATGGAGTAAAAATGATATGAGGTTGAAAGGAAAAAGGAAAACTGCATGAAAACTGAAAGGCATTTCTGAAACTTGAATAAGTAAGACTCAGCTGAGTCTGGTATACAATTTTTAAAAAATGATAATATAAAATAAGGTACCAACCATTAATTCAGCAGGCATTTATTAAGCACATCAAATAAGTGCCAAGGGCCACCTCCACTAAGAACACTATCATTCTCCAATGAAAGACATAAACAATGCCAGCTCTCAGGAACTCATTCCCATAGTGAAGATGAAACATTAACCAAACTACAGAATACAGTAGAAAAGAAATGTCAAACAAGCTTCTTGTGGACCGTGTTGCCACCAGACTCCTTAACGTAATGGTATCAGGTTAAAATGTACCTGGAAAATATTTTTTAAAAAGAAATAAAAAAAACAATAGAACATGAATAATGTTAACATGTGGCTTCTTAAGTCAGTAAGTCTTAGAGGGATCCTGACATACTTTAGTGGCCTGGGTTTCGACTTGAGTTTAACATCCCTGCGGTAGAGTAAATGAGCAAAGTGTACAAAGTGCTAGAAATTTCATAAGAGGTCAAGATGCCTTCTGCCTGTGGAGGTCAGGAAAGCTTCTTGGAAGAGCCAGACCTTGAAATGTCAGCAGAATTTAAATAACAGTGTAAGAATTCCTGGGATAGGGGATGGTGTGAGCAAAAGCATTAAAGCATAGCCACATATAGTTGGTGGATGTTAGCTAGATTATAGTGCATATATAAAAGTCTGGAGCATGGAACAAACAAAAAAGAAATACAAGATAAAAAAATGGTAATTCAGATTAGGAGCAGATTGTAGAGGGCCTTGATCAAGATAAGGAGAATGAATTTTTATTCAGTAGACATTTTATAAGCATTTGATAGTTTTTTGATGAGAGAGGTGATGTGATAAGAACTGTGCATCATGGAAAGATGATCTGGCAGTGTTTAGGATGTATTAGACCTAGGAGAGATTGGAGGCAGAGAGGAATTAAACTTCTTTTAGAATGAGGTTGGTGACAGGGGAAAGGGAAAGGAGAAGACAGATATGAAGCCTTATCGAGGTAGAATTGATAGCATTTGATGACTTGGGGAGGAAAAAGATGTTGTCAAAGATGACCCAAACTTTTTAACCCTTGTTTGACTGGAAAATGGGGGTCAGAGAAGGTTTTTAGAGGAAGACTGTTTTTAAACATTCTAAATTTGAGGAGTATGAGGACATGCAGGTGATAGATAACACATGTCGCTTTCAGGAGACAGTTGGAAATATAGTATTGAAGGCTGGAGGCTATCGTTATGGCTGGAGAGATACACGTGGGAGGCATCCTTATAGAAATGTTTATTAAAACTATAGCAGTGTGTGAAATTACAAGGAAGAAATCTTACAGAGAGAGTAAGAAAAAAAAAGATAGAACTGAGCCTTTGGAAATGCACACATTTAGTCTGAGAAAGAAAATAAGTAAAGGACACAGTTATCAGGAAATGTTATTTCTAAATGGTAAATAGTTTGGGTGGAATTTTCAACTCTTCTAATGAATAATTATTTATATTTATTTTATTTTATTCTCTGTTCATTTTTTTTTGCTAGAGCATTAAAACCTCACAATTGAAGAGTTAAGCAAAACAATGCAAAATTGTGATTGCGCAGTTTACTTAATTCTATTTTTGCTCACATGAGCTGGATTTTCCATGAGCTGGAAACTCATCAGATATTCATATTTAAGTCTAATCAATATTTAATTTAACATCATGGCCCCAAACTAGCTGAAACGGGACTGTTTTTGCTTAATTTCACTTTGCAGTCTATAGTGAGAGTCTGTAGTCGAAGTGGATAAGATCAAGGCCTTATATACTATTTATTAAACAAGAAAGAAAGAAAGAAAGAAAGAAAGAAAGAAAGAAAGAAAGAAAGAAAGAAAGAAAGAAAGAAAGAAAGAAAGAAAGAAAGAAAGAAAGAAAGAAAGAAAGAGAGAAAGAAAGAAAAAGAAAGGAAGGAAGGAAAGAAGGAAGGAAAGAAGGAAGAGAGGGAGGAAGGGAGGAAGGGAGGGAGG
>NW_027185860.1:4200399-4206062 GCF_028583685.1 Petaurus breviceps papuanus
AGGGAGGGAGGGAGGAAGGAAGGAAGGAAGGAAGGAAGAAAAGGAAAAAGAAAAGAAACTTCTATAAACCAAAAACTAAAAATGTCATTTCATGCTGTTTTAAAATAAATAATGTTTTAAAAAAGATGAAAGATATTTTCTATCATGGTCTCTATGGTTTTGTTTTCCCTCTATCTACAATGTAACAATTCTATTCAGGAACTTCTGCAATGTGGTAGGTAATTTTCCCAATCTGTTTGATGCAACATTTTGGGAAGTGCAGTTGACCAGAAAATCCTGTCTTAGCTTGCAAAGACTATCAATTAACTGTCCAGAAAGTGTGTTTCAGCAATACAGAAAATGCTATAATGACCAAGAAGACAATTTGCCCATACATATCCCTGTCTCACAAAGTTAACTTTATTCACAGAAGACCTGATGACTTTTCTGAAAGATAGCTCTGGGCACAGGAGATCAAGAACACCTCATTATTTGGGGTGGGGGAGGAGGATTTCAAACTTTAAGAAAGCTGACTTTTCAACTCAATAATAGCAATCTCTTTAATCACAGCTAGCTCAATAGTGCAATATTTATTGCTGATGCTTCCAGAATGATTTGAAGTTGTCACTACTGAAGGCATTGATAATCTCAAGGTAATCTGAGCCATCCTTATGTGAGTTGTCAATGTGCCACAATGTACAATGCCACGGATAAAGATCTGTGAGCCATAAATAATAAAAGAGTAATAATAAAAGCTATTTTAAGAGGTTTTATGACCCCAACTTAAAATTACCTCAGAGTGAAAACATGTAAGTGGAGATCTTGGTGAGGGGGAGACAGAGTTTGAAGGGAAAGGTGAGATTATAGAAAAGCAGCTTTAAAGAGGCTTTAACTATAGAAGAAATTCAGCCCATGACAAACGCAATTATATCGAATTTGAAAAACTTGTTGAAAGCGGCCATTTTTTTCCTTCACGTAATATACTGCCCTTCACTCTATTGTTAGCCAATTTTCAGAGTCCTTTCTTACATCCCTCATTTATCTTATCTTACTCAGATCTCTATTCTGGGAGGAATGATGTAGGTACCTTTCATTTGTTTTTATTCAGATCATGCCACCTTGTAAATTTACTTGCTAAGATTTTGGGGAAATACACGTTTTTGCATATACATAAATATGTAGATATGTATATATACCTACATGTATACACACATATAGATATGCATGTATACCAAATATATACACACATATATGTCCTCCCCCCCATCTAGACTTGAAATTTCATCAGTGAGGATAATTTCATGGTATAGAAACTCCTACTAATGCATATTATAGAAATTTGTCTATAATTTAGAATCATCAGGAGTTTTTTCGTAGTATTGAGAGATTAACTGAATTTATCCTGATCCCACAGGCAATGCATTACATAGGGGCATCTAAGGGATATATTAGATTCAGTGCTAGACTTAGAATCTAGATAGACATGAGTTCAAATCCTGCCTCCAATACTCACAACTGTGTGACCCAGAAAGTCACTTAAACTCTCATCTTCAGTTTCCTTATTTGCAAAATCAGGATTATAATCACATACAAGATCACATACACAGGATTGTTGTGAACATCAAATGAAATAACACATGTGAAGTGTTTTGCAAACATTAAAACACTATTTAAAAGGTAGCTTTTAAAATTTTATTTTTAATTTAAATTAAATTTCTATTTTTAGTTCCATATTCTTTCCCTCCCTTCACCCTCTTGCCAACTCCTCAAGAAGACAAGAAATACACTATCCATTATATATATATATAGATAGATAGATAGTCTGGCAAAGTGTATTTCTGTATTAGCCATAGTCTGAAAAAAACCAAGAAATTTAAGAAAGGGGAAAACACTTTAGTCTGTACTGTGACTCCATCTGTTCTTTATCTAGTGGAAGATATCATTTTATATTACTTCTTTGGAGTTGTAGAAAATTGTATTGATCAGAGTTACTAAGTCTTTCACAGTTAATTTTCCTTATAATATTGACATTATTACATAGATTGTTCTCCTGGTTCTGCTCACTTCACTTTGCATCAGTTCATATTCCCAGGTTTTTCTGAAACCACTCCCTTCATCATTTCTTCATTACAGTAGTATTCCATCATATTCATATACTATAACTTGTTCAACCATTTCCCAATTAATGGGCATCCCTTTAGCTTCCAATTCTTCACTACCACATACACCTCCCCACAAACAAACCCTGTTATATTTTTGTGCAGATAGGCTCATAAAAGGTAGCTATAAAATGAAAATAATTATTATAAAGACAGAACTTGAAATCAGATCTTAGTGATTCCAGGGCCTTTATCTCCTACAACCATGTTGCTTCCTTGAGGAAGATACTCTGCTTAAAAATGAAAAAGTAGTGGGCCAGCTTTGACTTTGCAATGCACTATAAATTATTGATGTATGTCTCTGGAAAACAAGCTTTAATCGCCTATTATGAAGCTTATTTAAATGAAAAGACAAAAACAGTCACTCAGAGAAATTGTCTAGCAGTACTTCACAGACAATTGCACAAATTATCCAAAAGCAACCGTGACATGAGCTGAATTCCATTTATAATATGACACAGCCGATATGGCCTGCTGCTTACAGGGCCATATCTCAATTATTTTAAATAGAAAACTTTAGCAAATGCACTCAATTAGGGTCCATTTTTAATCAATTCCAACCTGGCCTTGTCAATGCCACTCTGAAAAAGCAAAACCTTCTTTCAAACAATTATGGGCCATGAAAAGCTCAGATGTGGGGAATGCAGCTGGTATTCTAAAGCATTAGGGTCACCTCTGCAGCAATGCCTAGTGGTAAACTTTTCAATGTAGTGTGCCATTGCAAAAAGGATTTGGATGAGTTGTGATTAGTTATGAATGGACCATGAAAAAATGGCTTACTAAGAAAGCTTACAAATTAATAGAGGATTCTTCCATTTAAAGTTTAAGCTTAGTGAAAATTCTAACTTCTATTCTGGCTGTCTCTCAAGGCACAAACTTTCTTTTTTTTAAAACATTGTCAACATCCTAACTCATTTCAAGAATTGGGAACTTTAGTTGACAAACCAGTTAAATAAACTGTATGATGAGATGAGTCCAGCATCTGACCAAATTGATTAATTAGTTCATATAATTATCTATTTTTTTTTTGGTAAATTCATGAATTAAATGCTGTGTTCTTAAAATTATTTCCCAGTAACCTATTGACAAGTTATAAAGATATGAAAATTATATGTTTTGTGATCTAATCACGATCACATAAGTTTAAAGGCTCATTATTAGTTAAAAAAACCTGCTAATGAATACATATGTGTATATGTATATGTCTGAACCTGTATCATACATACAAGCTGCCATTTCAGCAAGTAGGATTTTGCAGCACATAAAATTTCAAAACAAGATCAAATTTCATACACCATGTTTACATGAATACTCCCTTCTAGTGATGCTAGTGAGCATGCCTATCCTTGCCTGTCTATGACCTCTAATAAGTTTACTGAATGGAATATGCACAATGTGCTGGAAGATTCAAATTTTCAAAGTTTATAGTGTTACATGATTCACATACAGTTTTACAACGTCATGGAAGGAATATTTGTATTTTAAAAAATAGACCTTTGTTTCAGGGAGCAATTGGGAATCATTAAAATAACTTTACAATTTTTTATAAGTGATTCATCCCAACCTTCTGAACATACTGTTCAATTCTGGGCCCATTTAATTTTTTATATTTGTCGTATTTCAATGTAATGGTATTTCAGTACAATTCAATTTGTTACATTTCAATATAATTACATATTGTTTTTTGGACAATAGGCATTCTTCATCCACTTAATTTTCCTTATGTGAATAGTTAAGCCAAACTCTTTGAATTCATTATAGAATACATTAGGAGTTTCTGCAGTATTCTGGGGCTTGATAAAAAGTCACAATATCAAAACATATCTCAATAAATGCTGAGAATATTCACCTGTCTGCATGTGGAACCATTTAAAAAATATTTCTCATAACTGGCACAAAACATACTCCTTCAATTAAATAATTTTCAGTCTAATGTAATGATTTAGGTGAGAACTCACTTTGTATAATGAGTCCTGTCTCTATGTGTAGATAGTATACACATGTATATGGGTACATGTATATTTATATGTAGATATATTACTTATATCTCTATACATCTGTATCATATAATGTAGGGGCAAAATAAAATTAATAACCTCAGCATTCTTGATTCTCAGCTATCAAAAGCATAGTATGATAAGTAGGAACCATGGGGCTTCTTGTTTTATTTTCATCTGACATTTGTTGTAGACCCATCACAAATTTTGAGCTGTTCTGAAATAAGAATTTAAAGATGGTTTATAGAGGAGTGACAAAAAATATTTAAAAGGTTAGATATTGAGAATTGTAAGAGAATGTTAGTGAGAGTTGGGCTGTTTAAAACTTAAGAGAATATTGAGAGGTTATTTTAGTAAAAAATAGTTATAAAATAAATATGATAACCAAATGTTCTCTCTCTTCACCAGAGATACCACAAGAAGTGCTTTAAATAGTCAAATACCCTATAGTATAGTTGATAGAGTTTAGGACTTGGGTTCAGGGAGACCTAGGTTTAAATTCTGCCTCAGACACTTCACTAACTGTATGACCCTTACCTTTTCTGGGCCTCAGATTTCTCATCTGTAAAATAAGAGACTGGCCTCGAAGACCTCTTCCATTACTAAATTTATGATCCTACACCTCTAGGTTAATGTATTTACTAGATCAATCTTTCTTTCCTCCCACCCCCTTTTCACAGATTTAACTCTTAAAACAGGAAAGAATAACCCTTTGATCTACTTACTCTGCTGCAATATGAGCACAGTATTGGACACATAGTAGATGTCAATTAAATATATGCTGATTGGTTTGCTGATTGTTGATAGCATTGTCCTTAATCCTGAATTATACCTATTTTACCTAACTAGGTCTCTCCCTACTCTTTTCTATGACTTCTTGAAGCAGGCATAGACCTCCTTTCTAGATGGGCAATGTCAGTGCCATTTTCAAAAGAATACAAGGGAAAAAGAAGTCCAAGGAGACTTGTCAGTAATAGTCCTATGAATATCCCTGAGAGCCGCTCCATTTTTTTGTGTGTTTTTTTAGCATTGCTTCATGTTTCAATCTTTATTACAAAGTATTTATTCCCTTTGTGCTGTAGAAGAGGTCTTTGGAGGTTACTTCTAAATTAAGGCTTACTATTATAAGACCATATGATAAGCTGATTTCCCAATTCACAAAATTATTAACAACATAATTTCTTAATAGAAATCTTTTTAAAATGTTCATATGGGGAGGGCAATATATATTCCTTACACATATCTGAACCATTTTATGGTTATCTCTTGAAAATCTTTCTACCTACCTGTAGACATACTAACCTAGTGGATTCTACTTTTGCCCCTTTTTGATTTATTCAATCCAAATGAATGAGGTTTTGGATAGAAGTTGTGAATTAGAAAATTTAAAAAAAGAGATGGTAGAGTCTCATGGTCAGTATTTGAATTGGCATTTCTTTAAACTTAAAATCATGACACAGCTGGCTCTCTTACAGAGAGAGAGAGAAGGAGAGAGAGAGAGAGAGAGAGAGAGAGAGAGAGAGAGAGA
>NW_027185860.1:4206162-4208377 GCF_028583685.1 Petaurus breviceps papuanus
GAGAGAGAGAGAGAGAGAGAGAGAGAGAGAGGTCAGCTATTTTCTATAAGTTTACAAAGTTTACATTCCTGTGCAGCAACTCTGCATGCTGATTTCAGAAGGATGAAGGAGACCAGACAGACTGCAAATATACATATGTGTATATATATATATATATATATATATATATATATGGAGGAAGAGAATCAGGCTGTTTCCCCAAACCTGATATATAAAAAATGGAAAATGAGGCTTTCATTTAGGTTCTGATTAGTGCAAATAATAATTACCTCTTAAATTATTTGAATTCATATAACATATTTCCATTGGACTGAAAACAATTCTGATATTTTATACAATAACTTTGAGTACTGTCAATTAAAATATATGCAACCATTTTAGGGGATTCATTATTTGCACTAATTGGGATCCAAAAGTAATTAAAATCTTCCACTTTTATCTGAAAGTTGATTTTTTCTTTCCTTTCTAATTTTCGGACATTAAAAAAAAGTTATTAGCCTATGGAGAAAATCAAGACTTTTGGTCTTACAAAGTGAGGTAGGAATTCAGCAGAAAGACAAACAAAAGGTCTTCAAACTTGGAAATTATTCAAGATGCCAAGTTTGATTATGACTAACGTATGCTAATTTTCAGTTAGGGTGATACACATAGCAAGATGAATAGGAAAATAAAGACATTTTTAGCTGATTTCCAAAGCCACAGTAATCCCCCCCCTTCTCAGCCCGTGTTTTTCCTCAGGAAATTGTGGTTGGATTTGATGAGAACTCCTACCTAACAGAAGTCCTGTGTTATCACCCATCTCTGCAGGAATATATTCCAGTCTCATATTCAGTGTGTACCTTCTCCTCCAAGAACCAAGTTGGGTTTTTATGTGTTTGTGATTGTTCAAGGTCATTTTCTGAAAAGTACTGTTGGCATCCAAAGGTGGAGTTTAGGAAGTTAAAATATTATCTAGTAGTTTTCTTTGACATAATACGGAGGCTTTGAGGAGGTTAAAAGTCAATTGTTGGTCCTGGGATGAGTGCCAATAATCTTCTACCTGGTCAGACTTAAATTGAATTTTTGCCACCCAGTGTACATGCTTAGCTCTCTGGGGGAAGCTTAGTTCCTTCATGTGGGTGAGGTAGACAGAGGTAGAAGCTGAAATGGGATCCATTGCATCAAATGCCTTGTGAACTGATTGATTTTAAAATTGTACTTTCTCATCCCCCATTTTTCCTTCAGAGGTTTAAAGGGGAATGGGAAAGTGTTGTGCAAATGAAAATGTGACTCAGCTCTAAAGCACTGAATATATTTGGGAGGGGAGATAGAGAGACCTGCATTATTTATTGGGGAAAGAAAAAAGAAAAACTGCAACCAAATGTTTAAAAAGCATCCATGGCAGAATAATAGGAAATTGCCATTTCTACTACCAACCTAAGATCTGGGAGTGCTCATATGTTTTCAGCTATCACTAAACTTAAATTACTCCTCTACGACAGAAATATGTTGTGGGTTACAATACTTATTCACTGCCCCCATTCATTTTCTTTGTCCTCAATTAAGAACAGGCCTGGATCTGTGATTTCATTAGTATAAGGAACTTAGAGAAAAGTCAAGAAGACTGAATTCACATGTGCCCTTAGACTTTTACGATTTTCAATTGTATTTTATATTTTAACACGTTGTTTCAAACTAGGCTTTTTTGAGAGAAAATTGTAATAAAAGCTAACTTAAGATGAATATACGTATTGTTAAATAAAGGAGTCTAAGTATGAATTTGTTTCAACATGTATTCACTTTTCCCAACTTTTGTTTTTCCATCTATATCACATGCTAACACTCAATATCCTCCTTTCTTATAAAGAAAAATTCCTCATTGCCCTAGAGGTCATTCTTAGCATTTGTTAAGATTATGAGGAAACAGCTCATTGGTTATTTACCCCTGGTTTCAGTTGTGCTATTGAGGAGTTTGGTGAAATAGAATATTTTAGTAAGAATACAAAAAAGATGAGAGGGATGTGAAAGAGATAGATGTATAGGTGTGTGTCTGTTTCTGTATGTGCATTTGTATCTGTGTCTATGTGGAGAGGGAGATGTTGGAGAGAGAGACAGAGAGAGACAGAGACAGAGACAGAGACAGAGACAGAGACAGTGAATGAGAGACAGAGACACAGAGACAGAAACACAGAGAGAGAGAGAGAGAGAGAGAGAGAGAGAGAGAGAGAGAGAGAGA
>NW_027185860.1:4208387-4234103 GCF_028583685.1 Petaurus breviceps papuanus
AGAGAGAGAGAGAGAGAGAGAGAGAGAGAGAGAGAGAGAGAGAGAGAGAGAGAGAGAATTTTTTTCTGAAGGTTAAGTCCAAATTCAATTGAGCCTGGACCTTCACCAGAGTATGGCTGCTGAAGTCCTTTCAACAAATGACAACAGTGGGACAATACAATATTAATGAAAGAATATGATAAAAATAAAATAAATAACATAAAATGAATGTAAAAATAAAAGAAAATATAAGTAAAACAAACAAAAATTTGCTCCTGAAAAATTATAATATAAGGGCAACACCTGGAAAGTAAATTAGGACTAATTGGAAGCTGACCAAGCGTCTGCCAAGATCAAGTGGATGTCAGGTAACATTTACTCAGAATATTTTATTGCTACATGCAAATAACCGATGTTTATATAGTTCCTTTAGAGTGTACAAAGTATTGTCTTCCAAAAGTCCAATAAGATAGGGTTACACATATTGTTCCCATTTTATAGATGAGGAAAGTGGAACATTATAATGGGGGCATACTACAAAATAGCACTGAGTCTTTAATCATAGGACGTGACTTTGCTATTTATTATCTTTGTGATTTTGTGTTTATCACTAAATTTCTTTGGGCCTCTGTTTTCTCATCGACACAGTGAAGGATTTGCTTTAGATATATCTCTAAATTCCTTTCTAGCCATTAATTGCATGCTCTTTTGACTAAACCATACTGTGCTGAACACTTTGGGAGATACAAAGATGCAAAGTAAAAATGAAATAATCAGATGTCCATAGATTAGTGTGGCTGAATCATTTGCAGTACATATGTGTAATGAAATATTTTTGACGCGTAAAAAGTGACACATATGAGAAATTCAGAGAAACTTGGAAAGATTTATAAGAACTCCTTCAGAGTGAAATGAGCAAAACCAGCAGAAAAATAGATTATTCGTTATTGAATACAATAATATTGAATACAATAATGTAAATGAAAAGACTAAAATTAAGCTGACCTCTAACTAATCATAATAATTACCCTTGGTCCTGGTGAAAAAAAATGAAAGGCATCTCCCTTCTTTCAATAGAATATGTTTTTCTTTGTTGTGAGAGCTCAATTGACCAGTGGCAGCAATCTAGAAATTAGCATAATGTAAAAATAGAAGACAATAAAATATCCATTAAAATAGCGGGGTGTATTTAATAGTGGGTATAGGTATAATGTCACAATGACAGGGACCTGTCTGGTTCTGAAGGCAGTTCCCAAAGACAAGTTCCCAAATTTTGAGCAATGGGAATATTGTTATAATAATTGCACAGCCTTCCAAAGTACCATTTTAAAGACCATTACTCATTTGGATATATGGATATAAAGTCATTAAGATGTGAAAGCACTGATATATTTGTGGTATTTTTTTAAACAGCCTGATTAGTTTCTAGTTACATTATTAGTTTCTCAAGTTTGGGGGGGAATGGCGAATATGTCATGCATACATCCAATCGCTATTTATCCCTGGGAGAAAAGTTCATAAGAACTTGCTGATTGATTTTCGTAGAAGTTCCCTTTTCTTTTTGGCTTTAGCGCAGATGTAATAACTTCAGATTTCTGATAGTGAAACTATAGCACTAATAATCAACTCAATAATGCAAGGTAGGCCATGCAATGCCAGTGAGTTCAGGCTCTTGTCTCTTCACAACCCATGTTTATTATGCTAAGCACACACTGCAAGGAAATCTTCTCTTCTTAATTTCCCAATATGACCTGACTGATATGAGCATGACTGATGGCAAAACAAAACAAAACAACACCAACAAAAAAACCCTACACCTTGGAATAATGGTCATACTTGCAACAAATGTTGCATACATGCAACAATTTGACTGTTCATTGGAAAGATGGTAGTGCTGGAAACTGGTGCTAAAATCATAGTGGTGGGAGTTAGAGATGGCATCCAAAATATTAGGATATGGGGGGCATTGGACCCCAAGGTTTATATCTAAATACTAGTTCCACAATGAACACATATATCAGTACTATTGATCTCTTAGTTACTAAATCTAATGGTCTTTTTTTCAATTTTCATTCTCCTTGACCTTTCTGTAGTGTTCGACACTCTTGATTACTTTCTCTCCCTTGATATTTTCTTCTCTCTACGTTTTCCAGACACCACTCTCTCCTGATTCTCCCCTCCTACCTACCTGACTACTCCTCTTTCCCTTTTGCTGGATCTTCCTCTACTTGATGCCCATAGTTATCCTTCTAGCTTCTGTTCCCTTCTCCTGCTTCACTTAGTGATGTTATCAACTCCCACAATTTTAAATACCATCTCTATGCTGATGATTCTCACATCTATCTCTCCTGCCTTAATCCCTCTATTGACCTTCAATCTAACATCTCCAACTGCCTTTCAGACACATAAAACTGGATGTCCAGTAGACATCTTAAATTCAATATGTCCATTATCTTTCTCCCTAGACCCTCACCCCAATTTCCCAGTTTACTTGTAGAGGACAACACCATCCTTCCAGTCCCCAGGCTCACAAGCTAGGAGTTTTCCCAGATTCCTCATTATCTATCAACCCTCATATCCAACCTGTTTCCATGGCCTGTTGATATCATCTTTGCACATTTCTCAAATATTCTTGCTCTCTCCTTTGACATTTGTGGTGCATATGAAGCTTTCCTTTTGTCCTTGACCTCCTTGGAGTATGCTCAGTAGTAGAATCTTTGGGTCAAAAGTCACTTTCTTCACATAAATTCTAAATTGCTTTCTAAAATGATTTATTAATTCACTGCTCCACAAGGATGCATCAGTGTACCCATCTTTCCACAGCTCCTCTAACATTATTTCCATCTTTTGTCATTTGCCAATTTTCTGGATACGAAGTTAAATTAATTCCATTGCAGGCTCACTTCACACCTGGATTATTGCAATAGACTGCTGGTGGATTTACTTACCTTGACTCTTTCCCCACTGTAATTAATCCTCAATTCAGCCACTAAAGTGATTATCAAAAAAGTGCAGGTGAGCTCATGCTATGTCCCTCCCTGACCCCCCTCCAACACACACACACACACACACACACACACACACACACACACATACACACAGAATTCCACTGGCTTCTCATTGCCTCCAGGAGCATATGCAAAATGCTCTGTTTGGAATTCAAAGCCCTTCATAAAGCAGGCCTCTCCTACCTCAAATCTTCTTACACCTTCCTCCTCCACACATACTCTTTGATTCATTGACACTAGCCTCCTGATTACTCTAAGAATAACACTCCATCTCTCTTGACTCTGGGTGTTCTCTCTAAATGTCCCTCATGCCTGGAGCTTTCTTCTTCTGTTGTGACTGCTGACCTCCCTGGATTCATTTAAATTCCAACCAATTCCTACTTTGTACAAGAAGTCTTCGTCAATGCCCCTTCAATCCCAGCACCTTCCCTTGCATTAAGCATTTCCTCTTTATCCTGTGTATGACTTGATTTCTGTATATTTACTTGTTGTGACTCCTATTAAACTGCAAGCTCCTTTAGGACGAGGACTATATTTTGCCCCTTTTTGTATCTCCACCACTTAGCACAGTACCTGACATATAGTAGGAACTTAATGAATGTTGATTGCTTGATTGATAGTAAACAAACCTATTTATCTGAGTAGATAGAAACGCAGTAATAAGAAAAAAGTATACATAGGACAATATATAACTGATGATACAGAGTGAAAGAGCTACTTCCCCCACCCATATTGGAAATGAGGTCACTCAGTTCAACCAAGCAAGAGAGTCCCTGATCTCATCTGTCAGGAAGTTTCTTGAAGTTTTTCGTGTAGCAAACTGAGGCTAGTGACATAATGGAGACTGCCATCTCCTTTTTTGTTGGCTTCTTCCCAGAATCTTTTCCTTCAGCAATGTGAAATGGAATTGGTCTCTTTGACCTTTTCTTTCAAAGCTGGAAGCACACAGTATCACTTCAGGACCTAAAGACTAAAGAACCTTAAAGAGGCTGAAGATACTTGAAGACTGTCAAGAGAATGAAGAGAGTGAAGCTTTCCTCTCTTCTCCCCTCATCAATTTCTACCTTTCCCCTCATAGGCTCAGGGCATTGATCTCCCCCAGTGAGGAAAGCCTCCCATACCAATGGACATTGAGACTGAGGTTACACTTGATCATCCTAATTTCATAGCATTCACTTCGGATTTGATGTTATAGTTCTTACCCTCTACATTGCTATACTCCATGTGTATATTGTTATCCCATCTCTGCTTCCTTAACTTTTCATTAAGTTATAAACCTCCTTCCATGCTTTTCCACATTCATCATATTTGGAATCATATGTATTATTTATTATAAGTACAATTCCATTATGTTTATGTACTATATTTTGTTTAGTCTTTTCCCAATGCATGGGCAAGTATTTTGCTTTCAGTTCTTTACTATGATAAAAGGTGCTGTTATGAATGCTTTTGGTGCATATGAAGCTTTTCTTTTGTCCTTGACCTTCTTGGAGTATGCTCAGCAATAGACTCTTTGGGTCAAAACATATGGAATTTTAGTCACTTTCTTCACATAATCCTAAATTGCTTTCTAAAATGATTTATTAATTCATTGCTCCATAAGAATGTAGTAATGTACCCATCTTTCCATAGCTCCTCTAACATTGATTATTTCCATCTTCTGTCATTTGCCAATTTCCTGATTATGATTTTAAAACTCAGGGTTGTTTTGATTTGGATTTTACTTTTAGAGTTTTGGAGAATTCCTTCATAGAGTTGTTAATAATTTGGAATTCTTTTGAAAATGTTTTGTTCATATCCTTTGGCCATTTGTCTTTTGGGCAATGTCTTGTTTTGACTCTAAAATTTAAAAAGAGGAATTAAATGCTTAATCAACAAAAGACTTGAAAAATGATGTGTTACTACACAGTAAGTACTAATTCAGTATTTAATTAAGTCAAATATACTATAATTCTGGTTTTGCTTTATTGGTCTGATTTTTAAAAATGTTTTTTCATTGACATCTCTTAACTAGACAGCAGACATTCCTCTTTAAAAAGAATAAAAATTATAAAAGAAAAAGTTTAAATATCATTTCAGCTTTTCTGCAGACTTTTAAGAAAAATCAAGTTAGTACCATATACAGCTGCATCAGAATAAAAAAAATGAAGTTTAGGGGAAAAAAAGCTATAAGTGACCTTGCATAACTATAAGATCTGTTTGACTTTCAGGTAAAATCAAAGACTTCTCAATAGTTTATTCCCATTTTTATATTGAGCTATTTTAGCCTCAGTAGAACTGTGATCTACTGTTCTCGGTGGAATAAGAAACAAGCATCATGGATGGCTTAATAGGGAATTTGACTTTGAATTTATTTCCTATTTAAGCTTCAAGAAATTTTCACAAAGACCAAAATGTTTTGGACTATTTTTAAAAAGAACAAACAGAATTCTCCCTGCTCATACACTATCTACAGGCTAAAAAGTGTTCTGACAGTTGAAAAAAATTTCCCTTTGAGATGGCAAAATGGAACCCCGAGAACAGAACTTCCTCCAGCATAATGTCATTGAACAGTTCGAAGTCCTTTGTACTTTCTAAGCCTACTTTCAAAATGGAAAAGGCAAAGATGCACATATGATATATAGAATTTTTCTTCCCTTTTTTTATGAGGACAGGATATTGCCTGATTGATGGAATCCATGAAGCTCTTCTATTGTAAATCCATTCTTTCTTTTGAATTAGCACATGGAATTTATGATGCTTATTGGCCCATTGCATACATTTAACAGAATCCATTATTACCATTCTTTGTAATGATTACTTCTTGGTCATTTAAACATTTCTCTCAAGGAAGACATAACTTTGAACTTTAATTGTTCAAGGTGACCTGCCTTATAACAAAAGAAATTAAAAAGGAAATAATTTCTCTAAAAAGATAGATAAAATAACAAATTAATAAAAAGTAAAAATTGTACTATACTATAGTCTCTTAAGTGTGCAACAATATTGTGTCTAAAAATAACAATGTACAGACTTTAACTAAAAATACTTTATTGCTAAAAAAAAAGAAAGAAAATAATTTTCAAAAATTTGGACTTCATTTCAGTAAAAAAATTCCCAATACCAATGTGCTCTTAACTCTTAAATATATAGTAATCCCTTTATAAAAATGGAGATTAAACTTTTTATATACTTTTTTTACAAAGGAATGCATACAATTAATGTATACACACACACACACACACACACACACACACACACACATATATATATATATATATATATATATATATATAATTAATGTTCACTGCTGTTCCTGAAAAAGAAATTTTGCAGATCATACAATTTTCAAAATAAATTTTAAAGGGACAATTTTGGAACTTTGATCTTGATTTCCATATTTCATTTCTGAGTATAAGCGGAAGAATTCTTTAAAATGCCTTTACCCTGAAGAAACCTGGCCAAAGTAACTCATTTTTGCCATATTTTTTTTTGGGGGGGGTAATCATAAGGTCTCTCCCAGCTCTAAATGTATGATTTTATGAGATTATTTAGAAAATTCCTTCATGTAATATTTCTAATAAATAGCTTTCTATTAAATATTGTTGATTTCATATAGCATAATACAAAACATGGAAGTATCTTGTAGGCATTTAAAAGTGTGATTTAACAATAAAATCACCAGAAGGCATATTCTTCTAAAAGGAAATGGATCAGATGTGGTTTGGAATCTGCAGCTTACTAAAAAGCAGCATTTGTTTAAGATTTAAATGTCTCTTCATAGGAGGTAATTATTTGAAGAGCCTATGCCAACAAATTTTACAAACTGATTTTATTTTGTTTTTCATGTCTATTAGTTTTGTGTTTGAGTGTCCTAATAAAACTACTCTTTTAAAATGCAGTTGGGTACGTGTACTTTACTGGTGTAGCTTGGAAGACTTATGATGTTAATTTAAGGTGAATGTTAGACGGGAAGCAATGAGATCCGTTAGTAATGATTCAGCACTACATCTCATTTACCATGCTAAAAAGTGAACATTATAATACAATGAATAGGACTACAACTATCCCACAGACTGAAGTTATTTCTAAAAATATATTATCCACTGCCTTATGGGAAATTACTTCATTTCATAAAGACAACATAACACTTTTTGTTTTTCCTTTTTGGGATTTTCCTTGGTATATTTGCTGGTCACAAGGAACTACAGAGTCTCATTTAAATTCTCTCTTAGTAGGCAATAGACATAATAAAACTGGAATGAAGGACAAAGGGTCCCCTTGGGTCATGAGCAATTTAGAATGACACAAAAATAGTGAGTTTCTAAGAGTTTAGGGATAAGTTAGAACAGCACTAATTTATTTTATTTCTTACCAGTTCCTTATGATAAAGTAAACTACATCACCTTCAGACTAGGAACAGCAGATATAATTCTTAAATTTCAAAATTTATTAGTTTTATAGCTTAGGCTTACTTTAAAATTCTTACTGATAGAGCCCTTTTGCAATATTCTCAGAAAAGGTCATTTTCCCCCTACCCCCCTTTTAATCCTATGGAATTTCTTGATTATCAGAAGAATCAAATGATTCAGTATATAAAATATCAGTTACTTGTTTTACTAAAATAAAGTAAATTTCATTCATATATCATTGTGTTTGACTATGTTGTACGGACAAATACTACAATCAAATAGGAATACCTTTTGAGTCATAGAATTTTAGCTCTAGAAAGGCTCTTAAAGCATCTAGAGAAATATCCTCATTTTGAAGATGAAAAAACTAAAGGACATTAAGATAAAATGAATTTTTAAAGGTCATGCTTGCTTAAACTAACTTTTTTAGGTAGAATTTGAATTCAAGCCCACTGATTGCAGAGCCAGTAATTTTTTCAAAACAAACCAAAACTTTAACTAGCAAATCTAACATAATCCTTGCATAACAATTCCAAATTTGTTCTAAGTTAAATGAATATTTTTATAACAAAAAAGGAAAACAATTACATTGTTTTAAAAATAATTTCTAAACATTTTAAATATTTCAAATATTTTAAGACAATTAACGAGCCAATAAGATTCATGTAAAGCAGATAATCACTTGATAATTGATCTGTTGCTAGTACCCTATTAAAGGGGTAGCAATTTATCTATTACAGATCCTAAAATAATGTGACAGAGGATCATTGTTGTTATTTGTCCTTTGTTTTTGAAGATCAGTAACATCATGGTTTGACATTTTGACTCATGTGTGAATTGGATTTAAGTGAGGTAGAGCTACATCAGCCTCACTCTTTCTTTGAGAGTCATTGAAGTATAGTAGCAAAACAAAAGTCAGAATTCCTGTCAAGGGGTCAGGATACAGTGGATGATGACCTTGATTTCTTTGATCTCTGATCAAGCTCTAAGTGTTCCACAGCCCGTGTTTCAGTCACCTTCATGACAGTTGGAACAAATTTTTCTCATTTGCCCACTCCATCAGGGGGAGTCTTCCCATGCTTGTACCTCAAGGACCATACTATGCCTTAGGGAATCTTTAGCTTTTAGATGAACACTGCCCTATTTATTACAATAGACATGGTGGTTGACAGATAGATAGTGAGACAAATATAGGACTTTATGAACTCATATACACCTACACCACATTTCTTTCACAATCTGTGAATACATCACAAACTCCTTCTGGTCTGCCTACAAGGAATTTGATGGGAATGTGCTTATGCCGCAGAAAAGAGTGAAAGGGACCAAAAAAGCTTCCCTAGCACCTCCCTGTGAGATCTAGTTTGTTTGAACTTCATTCCATGGGGATACAATTCTTAGGAGTCCTAGCAATTTGAATGAACTGGCTCTGTAGTGCTGCTTTGTTAACTGTCTCCAGATCTGTGAGAGTATAATAAAATATGTTTCAGTGACTCTCACACCCTATGAATTACTCTTCGACTTTTTTTTTTTAAATTTTTTTAAATTCTAATTTTCATTACATTATTTGCAGGAATAAATTATACTTTTCTGGTTGGTGGCACTCTGCCAAGCTCACCCCAACATCTGAACATGACAAAATACAGAAAGTTCTTGTCCATTTTATTTATCTTTCCTTCAGTATGACCTATGTCCATTGAGAGACAGTATAGTGTAGTAAAAGGGACGTTATTTTTAATTTTTTTTTGCCTCATGGACCCCTTTGGCAGTATGATGATGCCTGTGGACCCGTTCTCAGAATAATATTTTTACATTCATAACAAAATATGTACCTTTACAAAGGAAGTCAGTTATGTATGTTTAAATACAGTTATTAAAACAAATTTTTTTAAAGTTCATAGACTCCAGGCTAAGAACCCCTGATATAATGGATAGAAGGATGGCCTGACCATCATCAGGAAGACCAAGGTTTTAGGCCTGCTTCTAAAGTAAACTTAGTTGTGTCCACATGTAAGTCATCTAACCAGGCAATAGTTAACTTATAGAAATTTAAAAATCGTCAATCTTTAATAGTGGAAAGAGTAGGTCTGCCAGGGCATTGCTCATTTTAATAAAACCCTAACTCTGGATGAAAGAAAAAAAAATCTTTTGTCGTCAATTTAATCAGAATACAAGGCCCAGTTCAGGAGCCACCTCCTGCACAAGCCTTTCCTGATATACCACATAGTATGATATTGACGTTATCTTTACTTATATGTATATAGAGCATCCCTCTCGTTCCCTTGTTTGTAAAATGGGGATAATAAAATAGAACCTAATTCCCAGGGTTATGTTGAGGATCAAATAAGGTGATATTTGCAAAGTGCCTGTCACATAACAGGTGCTACGTAAATGCTAGTTATTTTGATTTTTTGAATGCAAGTGCCTTGAAGATTGAGTCTTTGTTGTTGTTACTGTTTCCCTAAACAGCTGATGTGGGCCTAACTCTTATTCATTGGAAATATTTAATTAAGGCTAGCTGAGTGGATTTGAATTCTGTCTTATATACTTGAGATCTGGACATATATTTAATAAAATCTCCCTCCCCTCCTTTTTCTTGAATTATGTATAAGTAAGGCTTTTATTTTCATACTATTCAATAATTTTTTAAATCTAATGCTCTAAAACTTTGGAAATCCTTACAAACCTGGAATCAGGCATTACCAAAGTCATGCGTTCACCACAACAAGAACATATTGATCACGAAGGAAAAAAAAACCTGAAGATGAATGCCTGATTAACTCTCTGACCAGAATGCATTACAGTAGAAATCCTTGTTCTTATAGTCCTCATTAGAGCTAGTAAACATTTTATATAATCAGAGAATCACTGTATCTCATAAAAGAGAACTCAACAGTTTATTGGGTTAGATAATCCAATATTTAAATTGATCCCAGGTACAACTTCCAGTGGTGATGAGATTTCAGCTACTTATGCTGTGGTTCATAATCATGTATGCCTTTATTGATCAAAGTTTAAGGAAGGCAATATGAATTATGGACTGTTTGTTTTGTCTCCTGTGGATAAACTGGCCTACATTGTCAATTCTGATATTTTAAATTCTACATAAGGGTCTAATTATTATGATTTGGGTTGAATGCCAAGTATTGATTAAATTACTTCATGAAATAAGTTCTGGTCTTTTGAATAGAATTATTTATGAGTCCCCTTCTAATGGGATTTCCTTTCTTTCCTCTTTTTATCAGCCTCTAGTCATCTTTACCTCCTCATAGAGATATTGTTAATTTTTATGATATATGGGGCAGTTAGGTGGCTTAGTGGATAGGGTTCTGGGCCTGCAGTCAGAAGCACCTGAGGTCAAATCCAGCCTCAGTCATTTATTAACTGTGTGACCTTGGACAAATCACATAACCCCTGTTTGTCTTAACCCACTGGAGAAGGAAATGCCAAACCACTCTGGTATCTTTCTCAAGAAAACCCCATGGACAGTATAGGTATGCTGAGGAACACGGGATCATGAAGAGTCAGACATGGCAACAATTAAAAAACATGTGATCATCTGGTTTCGAAGCATTTCACTCTTTCTTTTACATTTGAAAACACGAATTCCCCTATTTGGGAAGAAGTAAATACAAAATACTCTGTTATGCTTTCAAAGCCCATGATTTCCTATATCCTTCCTACCTTTGCAGTCTTCTTATACCTTACTCTCTGACAGGTACTCTTTGATTCGGGACATTGTTCTACTGGCTGTTCCACAAACAAGATACTCCATCTCTGGATTTCAGTCATTTTCTCTGCTTGTACCCCCTGTTTGGAATGCCTTTCTTTTTCCATTCTGACAACTGACCTCTCTAACTTCCTTTAAGCTCCAAATAATATTCCACCTTCCACAGGAAGCCTTCTCCTGACTCCTATAAATTCCAGTTCCTTCTTGCTGTCAATTATTTCCTATTTATCTTGTATGTAACTTGTTTGTGTGTATACATATATGTTCACATACACATATGTACTGTGTTTAAGCACACACATACATATACACACATGGACACAAATACACATGCGTATAAATACACATATCCATATACATGCATGTGTTGTCTCCTCCATTAGATTGTAAAGTCCTTGAGGGCAGAGACTTGCTTCTGGCTCTTTTGTGTCCCTAACACTTAGCACAGTGCCTGGCATGGATCCTTAATAAATGTTTATTGATTAATTCATTGAAGATACAATTGACTTTGTGCCACTCTGTCACTTTTACTGTTGATCCCGATGACATTGGAAACAACTACCCACTCCTCATCTAAATTTACCTTTGCTGCAGCTGCTACCACAGGGCATTTTTCAATTTTCCATCCTCTTATATTCCTCTGGTCATTTTCCATTATGTTGAGTAATGTGGGGGCCAGAAGGATGAGCACAGTATGATAAAACCAATATAGTGCGTGTGTGTGTGTAAGTGCGTGTGTGTTTGCTTCATTGTATCATATGATTCTTTTCTCCTTAACTTTTTTGTATAAAGGAAAAAAAATGTTTTCTATTGCTAATGCTTCATTGGCATTGAAACAGAATTCACATGATGAATGTTTGTATTTGTGTGCATATATGACTTTGTATCTGTAGAGACACAGAAGGGATTTTTATTTCAAGAAACAGCACCAAAGGAACAAGGTTTTCCTACTAATTGACATGGATAATAAAGACAGGATGCAGTATGTATAACTAGAGAACAACTAATTACCTCACCTTTTGTTCTTGCTCAAATGAATTTGAGTGTTGATCCAGAGAGCAGCTTAGGAATTCTTTTTTTTTTTCTTTTTGCTTTTTGGAGGGGGGAGGGTAGGCAATTGGGTTTAAGTGACTTGCCCAAGGTCACATGGCTAGTTTTTTGTGTTAAGTGTCTGAGACTGGATTTGAGCTCAAGTCCTCCTGACTCCAGGGCAGGTGCTCTATTCACTATACCACCTAGCCACCCCAATCTTAGGAATTCTTAACCCTAAGTGAGAGAGTCATCAGTATTATCAGGCTATGATCTCCACCCAGATACAGGGGTCAAAAAGAAAAGACTTCATCTTAGTCTGGGAGCAATTTAGGTAATTTTTGTTAACTGGGGGTTGTGGTCATGATTAAGAACCGTCAGTCTGTCTTTATCATAGAGAGGTTCTAGTTACTCTGTTCCAGCAGAGTAGAGCTGAATTTAAACTGAAGAGAAGATCCGAAGCCAATAGTAGGGAACAATATCCCACAAAGTCAGTCAATCAATCAATAAATCAAATATTTATTATGCATGCCTACTAGCTGCCAGGTCCTGGAGCAGAAAATAGGGATACAAATAGAATGAAACAACTCCTACTTACAAGGATGTTACATTTAATTATGGGAAATAAAAATACATAAATATATACAACTTAAATAACAAGCTAATAAATAAAAATATATACAAAGTAAATAAATCTAAGGTGGCTTGAGAGGAAAGGCACTAATATTTGTCTTTCCCATTACCACACACTAAGGATATTTTCATTTTATGACAATTGACTTTGTGCAACTCTACCATTTTTATTGTTGTTACTAATGACACTGGGAGGGGACTATCATGCAGAAGATGGTTCTTGATTCATATCTAAAAAAAGAGAGGGATGAGGTGAAGGTAAAAAAGGAGTGCATTCCAAGCACATGAGGTGACCAGTGACAGAGCATCAAGATAGGGGATGGTGTGTCCTTTATGAGGAACAGAGAGAAGGTCCATTTGGCCAGATCAGAGTATGGGAAGGAGAGTAATATCCAATTAGGGTAGGAAGATAAACTGGGAGCAGGTTAGACAGATCATTAAAAGCTAGACAGAAGAATTTATATGTGATAAAAGAAACAATAGAAGCAAAAACTGAGTAGGGAAATCTCATGATCATATCTGCACTTAAGGAAAACTATTTTGAAAAACTTACATATGATGGACATAAATAGTAAGAAACTTGAGGCACTGAGACCAACTAGGAAACTATTACAGTAATCTAGGTAAGATACTAAGGTTGCATCTGTATGAATGGAGAAAGGTAACTATTCATCCCTTGGTCACCAGGAGACCTTTGGTGCCCAGTGAAGCAGAACCCAGCTAAGAGTACATCCTCTGGAGTCAGCATGAGATCAGAAAAAGCATAGAAGAAATTGCCCAGTAGAGATGCCATATCCTGAGCAAAATAAACTTAATGAGAAGAGTAAGATTATATCATCAGAAAATATTACTGTGATGTCAAAGGCCTGGAGTTGATTCGCTAAATGTATATTTTCACTGCATGTGTTCTGTTCATGTGTACCCTCAGGTATGACATTGTAATGGGAATGGGAATTTGAAGATTTTCCCTGCCCCTTAGTAGACCTAGGGCAGAGTTTGAAGACCTGTAAACTCTGCCCCCTGATAGGCTGAATGTAATCACATGGAGTCTGTGGTGGGAGGAGTTTGCTGAAGGGTGCTGCAGAGCCCACAGGAAGCTTCCCTGCTGTGAAGATAAACTTTATTCCCTGATAGGCTGAATGTGGTCACATGGAGCCTGTAGTGGGAGGGGTTTGTAGACAGAAAACAGAGCCCACAGGAAGTTGGTAGCCAGAGCTAGACAGAGGGTGGGAGAGAAAACACTCAGGCAAGGAGATAGAGAGGTTTGTGAGTAAATATTGATCCTATATTGGTTTGTGGGAAGGCTGAAGGACACTAAAGGACATTATTATGACTTCTGAATATCTTTGATAATCTGTGATTGAATTGGCTTACTGGTTTTGAGATTCAGTTTTCTGATGTCTGAATAAAAACTTCAGTTCAGTCCTATGTCTGGAGAGTTTGGTATATTTTGCGATCTAATGTCATGTGATACTTTTAGTCAAGATCTTTATCACGATTGTGGGTGCTGTAAATATTGCATTGGCACTATGGACACCTATTCATACCTACTCGCCTCACAGATGCTATTTACATTGAATTATTTACATTATCATATTCCATTTCTGTTGCAGATAACTTGCTATGAAGAAGTCTCTTTTGTTTTTTAACTATCTCAGAATCACCAAATAATACTCCAATTCAAATCCATGTTGTGGAGCTGTTCTTTGCCCCATAATTTTCCAGTTTTTCATTTTATTATATTCATTTCATCACTTAATAGCACCAAAAACAACTTTCAATTAGCTTAGAAATATATAAAAGAAAGAATGGAAAGGAGAAGTACAGGAATCCAGAACTGGAAGTAAATTTAGAAATCATTTTACAAAACTCTTTATTTTTCAGATGATGAAACTAATACCCTAAATTAAATCACCTAAGCTGGTTGTGCTAACTACTATCAGTTTACCATGAGAACTAGCTCTCAGTTTCCTGACTCCTATCTCATTCAGTGATCTTTTCACTAAAACAAATTACCTTTTAAAAAGCATATCCCCAACCTGTCATCAGGGGGCAGAGCCAAGATGGCGGAATAGAAAAAGGACTTCCATGTGGCCCCAGCTTCAACCTCTGCCAATTGATGTAAAAAATGACTAGACAAACTTTGGAGCTACAGCACCCAAAAAATGACACAGAAAATCTAACCTCCCACTGAAGACAGCCCAGCAGGCTTGCAGGAAGTGGACAGAACAGAACTCTGGGAGCCAAGCTCAGACCCGTGCAAGCCAGAGGTTTTAGCCTCAGAGCAGCCTGACCAGCAACCAGCTGGAGGGACTTCAGATCATGGGCAGCTGTGGTGGTTTCCAGAATTAGCAACCCATAGATGCTAAGGACAAAGTGAGAGGTCAGTGCAGTGTGGACTTTAGGACCTGTGAATTTGGGGGTGCAGTGTGGCCTTGGCCCCCAGGGTGAGAAGCAGCTGAGGATCCATGACTGTGTAGCTGCCTGCCACTTGGCTGCTTCAGAGCTCCTAGTCTGCAGCTTGTAGGGGGACCAGGTGACCTGTGTGAAGGGTAATCGCTCTTGCTTTAACCTGCTTGGATCTGGACTGTGGGGTATGGTTGAGGTCCTGGGGTGTGTGAACTGTTTGGCAGAATGTGTGGAGGCTTCTGAAAGGGCACCCAAATAATAGCTCCAGCAGCTGTGAAATCCAGAATTTGGGACAAAGCTCCCCTTCCTGGTAGCAGAGTTCTACTGTGGCAAAAGGCTCAAAAGTCAAGTAATTGAGTGGCAAAATGAGCAAGCAAAGGAAGCAAAGCAAGCAGAGAAACCTGACATTAGACTCCTATTTTGGGGACAAAAAAGATCAAAGCATGGAACAGGAGGAAGACAGCAAAGTCAGAACTCCCACACCAAAAGCTTCCAAAAAAAATATGAGCTGGTTACAGACCATAGAGTAGCTTAAAAAGGATTTTGAAAACCAAATAAGAGAAGTGGAGGAAATATTGGGAAGAGAAATGAGAATGATGAAAGAAAATTATGAAATGAGTGTCAACAACCTGACTGAAGAAAATAACACCTTAAAAATAGACTAACTCAAGTGGCAAAAGAGGCTCAAAAAGGCAATGAGGAGAAGAATGCCTTAAAAAGCCAAATTTTCTAGATGGAAAAAGAATCTCAAAAGCTCACTGAAGAGAATCATTCATTCACAATTAGATTGGAGCAAATGGAAACTAGTGACTTTATGAGAAATTAAGATACTATTAAACAGTTCCAAACAAATGAAAAAATAGGAGGACACGTGAAATATCTCATTGGAAAAATTACTGACCTGGAAAATAGATCAATGTAATACCAAGGAAAAGCAACTTCCCAAGGTTCAAAATACCAGAATAGGTGCTCTCCATTTTATTCAGTGAAAAATTAGGAACAGAGAAAATCAAAATAGGACATCATTCAAAATACAGCATTTACCAAGTGTAATTCAATAATCTTTAAGTACTACCCCACACCTGGACATTATATTCATTTAATGAATCACAAAATCCCTCGTCTAAATACTACTCCACCCCTAGCCTGTACATTCATTTAGTCCATCACAAAGCCCCTCTTCTCAAATGGAGATTAGTTTCCAATGATAAGTAAAGTACATTCATTTGTTCAATCACAGAACACAAAAAGGTCAAAAGTTCCCCACCCTTGGATCACAATTGAATCTACCCCAGAGTTACAACAAGCTTAAGCACAGTATTTAATACCCAAAGAGAGGTCTTTTCTTCATCTTGACCTGAGGCAAGTTCTCAGCAATCTTTGTTCCTGGGGAGACAAAGCTTAGCAAGGCCACAAGATACATTGCCAGTGTCTTCATTAATTCATTCTCTGTCTGCAGAACAATCCTAGGACCCCTGAAAACATTAGCAAAACCCTCTTCCAGGATTTCTCTAAACATACAACAAGAAAATCCTTCTTCAGGGCTTCTGAACCAACAGCAAAGTTCCAAGTCCTCTGAACAACAGGACTGTCCTTCACCAGTGGACAAATCTGGCAAAACAACATCAAAACAGACAGACAAAGTACCAGCATAAGAGCCATGTCTCCTCAGTCCTTGGCAGTTCTGGGTGGCAGCTCTCAAAAGTCCTGGCCAATTCAAACATGCCCTTAGGAATTCTCTCTGCCTCTCTCTGCCTCCAAGATGCTGCTTCGAAAAAATTCTTCTGCCTCTCTCTTTTCTTGTGTCTCTCTAAATTTACTTCACCAACTCCTCCCAGTTCAGCCCTCTCTTTTCACTTCAACAAGTCTATCCCACAATAGGGATTCACAAGCTCTGGGTTTCAACACAATCAAACCAAAAACCAAGCCAATACAGGGGGATCTTTAAATTCCACTTCTATTACAATCGAGGAGAGAGAATTTAAAAATTATTGGACTACCTTAAAGCCATATCAAAAAAAGAACTTAGAAATCATTCTTCAAGAAATTCTCAAGGAAAATTGCCCCGATGTTTTAGAACCAGAGGGCAAAATAGAGGTTGAAAGAATCCACCCATCACTTCCTGAAAAATATACCAAAAAGAAAACTCCTAGGAATATTTTAGTCAGGTTCTGGAGTTCCCAGAGCAAGCAGAAAATTTTACAAGCAGCCAGGAAGAAACAATTTCAATATTATGGAAACACAATGAGTTTAACTCAGGATCTGGCATCTTCTACACTGAAGGATCAAAAGGCTTGTAATATGATATTCTGGAGGTCAAAGGAGCTGGGATTAAAACCAAGAATCACCTACCCAGAAAAACTGAGTAGCGTGTTTCAGGGGAAAATATTGTCATTCAGTACAATAGAGGACTTTCAAGCATTATTGATGAAAAAAACAGAGTTGAATAGAAAATTTGACATTCAGATACAAGAAGCAAGAGAAGTATGTATACATATATATACACACATATGTGTGTCTGTATAGGAGGGTATATGGGCATATGAATACATATGTGAATGTATGTATATATGTGTACATGTATACATAGACAAAGGGCACAGGACTAACTTAATAGGAAGGGATGATACTTAAAAGGTCAAATCAAGAGGTGAGAGAGGAATATAATGAGAGGAGATTAGGAGAGACAGAATAGAGTAAATTATCTATATAGAAGAGACAAATGAAAACTGTTACAATGGAGGGGAAGAATAGGAAGGCAAAAGGGAATGAATCAACCTTATTCTCATTGAATTTGGCTTAAGTAGGGAATGATATACACACTAAATAGGGTATCTAACCCTACAGGAGAGTAGTGGGGAAGAGGAAGAGAAGGGGGTGCAGGCTGGAGGGGAGGGAAGTTGGAAGCACACATTTTTGAAAAGGGACAGGATCAAAGTAGAGAATAGAACAGGTAGGGGTGGGATAGGACGGAGGGAAATATTGTCAGTCTTTCACAATATATCCACTATGGAAATGTTTTGCATTGCTACACATATATAACCTATATTGAACTCCTTATCTGCCTAGTGAGTGTGGGACGAGGTAGGAAGGGAATTAATCTGGAATCCAAAGTTTTAAAATCACATGTTTAAAAATATACATGTTATTATTATGATTATTTTACATGTAACTGGAAAATGAAATAAAGAGTCACTGGGGCATAGAGATCCACCATGCCCTACTGGAAGGTTGGAGGGGGGATGGGGAAAGATATGAGAGACAGCGGATTGGGGGAGGGGATATTCAGTGGTATTGCTGTTTTGGGGTCATGTGTAAGGAAAATGGGGAGAAAATTTGTAACTCAAAATCTTGTGGAAATGAATGATATAAACTAAAAAAAAATAAAAAAAGAGTGGAAAAAAGCATATCCCCCTGGTTTATGGGTGAAAGATTTCTATTTCTACTTTTTAAAATTTATGCTATTTCATCAAATGCCTTTACTTTAAATGATTGTATAATCTAACTGAATAAACAAACAAAAATATTATCTGGGGTTCATGATTTATGGTTTTGAGTGTATGTAGCCTCACAGAGTAACTTGCTTGAACTCCTTTGGGTTCCACATTATATGGGGAACGTAATAACCCAGGTGAGATATACATACATCATATATACATACATATATACACATATAGGTTATAAATATATATATAACAGTTTATAAAAGCTTCTTCGTATTTATATAATTTATATATTATACATATCTATATACGTATCTATATACATATACTTATCTATATATTATTCATATATATATATAATAGACAATAAAAGATTTTTGAGGCAGAGACCATTTATTTCCTTTTAAAAAAATATCCAGTACTAAACACTGTACCTGGCACATAGCAATTGTTTAATAAATGCTTGTTGACGAATAGAATATGTCTGCATGAATGTATTTATACATACCTTGTGAATACACATGGATATCTGTAAATATGTAGAAACTGCTGCACATGTATATACAAATGCTCCTGTACACACATATATACATATATACATGACAGGGAATATAAATCTGTGATTTAATTGGTTTAGAGAACTCCTGGGTGAGGACATTACTTCTATCAATGCAAGTTGGCATTTTCTTTGAAATTTAAGAGTCTTAGGTGCAAAAATGGTTAGAAGTTGTGTGATTTGTAAAGCATCACACACACTATATATATATATATATATATATATATATCAGAATCAAAACTTGTGTGTTTGTGAAGGTATATCACCATATGTGGACATATGACACACATGTACAAATATGCACACTCACATGCATATATGTATAATGTTATACACATATAAATATTTACATGTATTTTGTTGTACAATTTTAAGAAGCTGAAATTAAGAGCTACTAATATTTTATAATTGGTACATTTAGCTTTTTATTATAACACATTGTACCTATTCTATGTGGTAATTCAGCAGTTTTAATTTTCTCAATAAAAGAAAAATCCCCATAGGACATTATTTTTTAATTACAAAAAGATTAATTCTTTAAGTAACAAAAGACCTCCTTAGTACAATGACATCTTCAATTCTTCCAAGGTGGTACTGTCTCATCAGATGGCACCACTAATCCTTCTTTTCATGGATGGAAAAGAGATAAAATTCTGTAGCTTCTCTGTCCTTAAATTCTATTTTCCTAGAGGAACTCTCTCTTCTAGTTTCCTTTTTGATATTCAGTCACTAGTAGAAATAAGGTGGGGGAAAATGTTATTTGCAATGTTCATTGACTGTGTTAAACACTAGGGATACAAAGACAAATGTGAAGTAAATAGACTCCACTTTAGAATTACTTAATTTTAGTTATGGAGACTATTTGCATGTATGCATGTGTATGTCTATACACACATGTGTTTGTATACACACAATCTGAGCAAGAGAAATACAAAGTAATTTTGGATTCTGAATAATCAACTACCTATCAGACATTTCATACTGAATATTCAATAGATATCTCAAACTTAACATGTCCAAAATCACGGTCAATGTTGTATTTTTCCACCTTCAAACCCATCTCTCTTCTGAATTTCCTTATTTTTGTTGAGAATAATTTCTTCTAGTCAACCAGCTTCTCAATCTGAATCATCCTCAACTCATTGTCCTTAATTCCATTCATCTAATCGGTTTCCAAAACTTACTATATTCTACTCCGACAATATTTCTTTTAACCATCCCTATTATCTACTCGCAAATTTTCTATTCTAATTCAGATCCTTTTCCCTAGCTCTCTTGCAATAGGCTCTTGTTTGATTGCTGAACCTCAAGTCTCTCCCAATCTTTCTTCAATACATCTTCTATACAGCTGACAAATTGATACTCCCAAAACATAGGTTTTACTATTTTAGTCATTGACTTAAGAAACTAAAACAGATCTCTTTTACCTTAGAGATTAAAATCTTCTATTTGACATTGAAGCCCTTCCCAACATAGCTTTAATATATTGTCTAGACTCATTGTAGGCAGCTAGATGGTATAGTTGATAGAGTACTGGGCCTGCAGTAAGGAAGATTCCTATTTGTGAGTTTGAATACAGCTTTAGACAGTTACTAGCTATGTGACCCTGAACAAGTCACTTAACCATGTTTGCCTCAGTTTCTCATCTGTAAAATGAGGTGAAGAAAATGGAAAACCTCTTCAGTATCCTTGCCAAGAAAACCTCAAATGAGGTACTGAAGAGTTTGACACCACTGAAAAATGACTCAACAACCATAAAGTCTAATTGTACATTACTCATGTTCTCTAATTGTACATGTACTCAGTTCATACACTCCACAACAGAGCAAAATTGCTTTTTGCTTTCTCACATATAGCTTTGTGTCTCCCATCTTTGTACCTTTATTCAGGCTGCTCATCAGGATTAGAATTTATTCTTTGCTTCTGCCTCTTCAAGTCTCTAATTTTCTTCAAAGAAAACTTTTATGAGTCCTATACTAACTCAGTTGTTACAGATTTCTTCTCACCTCGTAAAATGTTTTTTTAGCTTATTTTACATGTCTATAGTTATATACGATATTTGACTGTGATAGAATATGTGTTCCTTGAGGATAACTTATGTTTCATTTCTTCAGCACAGATATGAAGTGGCAGAGTAGGTTTAGTCGGATGCCCTAAAGCTTTAAGAAATATGATTTCATGGAGGCATTGGTCCTTATCCATTGAAATACTAATGATTAGTATTTGCAAAAAGACCACCATGAAAATATTGTCAACTTATGCATTGATTTTGGCTCTTGAGATCCAAGTAGATCCAAGGTAGGCAAATTCTAAAAAACATTGGGTAAATCCTTTCATATTAAATAAATATATATTCTGATACTTTGTGACTTCAATATAAAGGTGGGAGAATGTGAGGATTGGGAAAATATAATTCAGGAGAAAGAAATAAGAGAAATACAAAGATTTGCAGATTATACAGAAGCCTCATTCTTCTAGTATCATGAATATTTTCTTTTTAAAAATTGGCAGATATTGGACATGATGAACAACAAATCAGAAAGAATAAAATTGACCATTATTTTACAATTAGAAAAAGTGATAGGCAGCAGCATGGTATAGTGGATAGAGTGTCAGATCTGTAATGAGAAAGTCCTAAGTTGAAATCTCATATAAAACTTATACTAGCAGTCTGAACCTGGGTGAACCATTTAATCTGTTTCCCTCAGTTTCCTCACCTGTAAAATGAGGATTATAATAGTACATAGTTCCCAGGGTTATTGTGAGGATAAAACAAAACAAAAATAAATAGAAATATTTTTAAAGTTCTTTGCAAACTTTAAAGAGCCATATAAATAACTTTTACTATCATTATTGATAAGGAAGTTATCTTTTAATTGACTGTCTTCACAGAGCCAGAAAATCATCTTGTAAGAGATAAGGCCAGAATTTGTAATAAATAAGAAGAAACAATAATAATGAGGAAATATGTTATGCAGAATTGAGACGATTTAACCCTAAATTATTTAAATAAGTGATGTTAAATAAAAAAAATGGGAATTGGACAAAAGAAATTATATCACCAATAATTATAATAATTTTAAACACAAGTTAAATAAATAAATTGATTCCTATAACAGAGATTTTAAAAGCCCAGAGACATCTTAGTCAGCAAATATTTGGATTAATTGCCAAATAAATATAGTTGCCAAAGGCAACAATTCATCTGAAAATATCTTATCAATAAGGCAAATGGACTAGTGTGAGCAGTCTTGTCTCATAAAGCAGAGAGAAGCACTGAAAGATTAACCAGCTTAAAGAAACTGTGGCAAGGTATAAAACTAAGCAATATCCTCCCAAAGGCATTTGAGGATGAAAATGAAGATTATAAGCAGGAGGTAAAAAAGAATTGGAAAATATTTGGAAAAAAAACCAGCAAATTTATTTTTTTATCTTTGTTGATATATTTTTTTATTTTATAAACATGTCTAGATTCCTTCTATCCCATGAGAGATCTCTGAAAAAAATGATTATTTCCATCAAGGATAGTGGATATTAATATTGCAGTCCCTGAGGTTCTTACAGGGGAAGTAGTGATTGCACTAAAGAAAGCAAAGATATGAAAAGCAGCTTGACTGGATCAAATCTATATAGAAGAGATTCATTCTGAAGTTGATACCATTGTGAAGGCATTAGTGATATATAGGTATATAAAGTAGAAGCTATCAAAAGTATAGGAAAAAAAGATCTTTGAGCTTTGTTAATACCAAATAGGTAACTGAGAGAACATCAATAACTATCAATCTATATTCATACTTTCCCATCTAAACAAAATTTCTATGTGTCATCTATATAGAAAAATAAGGCATTCTTGATAAAGGTATTAGAAATGATCAAACAGGGTTTTATCAGTGACATTAAATAATGAACTATGTCTTTACTGACTCAAAACTGAATAAAGATTATGAGATCTCATTTTGCTTAATGTTTTTTTATTAAGAAAAAAGTTATTTTGAGTCAGAGGCTATCCAATGTTCTCATCACTTGATTTACAGGCTCTTTTAAAACATCCTATCCATATATCAAGATTGGTGGGCAATCCTCGGGAATTGTCTCAATAGAAATAATAACCCTGTTAACCCTCTAATAATAAACATAATGGCATAAAACAGGGGAATGTATGTTCAGCAAATGTGTGCTGATGGAAATTTGGTACAGAGTCCAGGTCAAGGAAGGATTTGCTGTATGTGGTGAGGTCCTTCTTCTCTACTCCTGTATTTGGATTGCAATTGTATTGGCTACATCAAACCCCAAGACATTGTAGTCTCTTTATAAAAGAAGCAAAAAAGGAAACAAACATTTATTAAGTGCTTACTCTGTTCTAGATACTGTGCTAATCACTTTACGAATATCTCACTTGATCCTCTCAGCAACCCTAAGAAATAGCTGCTATTACATTTTATATATATAAATTGCTGAGGAAACAGAGGGTTAAATGAACTCCTGACTCAGGGTTACAAAACTAGAAAGTATCTGAAGGCAGATTGGAAGTCAGGTCTTCCTAACTCTAGGCCAGGTTCTCTAACCACCAACTGCATTATCTAGCATAGAAAGGTTGAACTCCAAGGAGTTCAACTTGCTTACCCATTTATAAAAGGTCAAATCAATGAAGAATGTCTCGTCTATATTTCAATGTGTAATGGATATAAGGCTTGTCTGATATTATATGTGCATATAGTACATATACACATTATGTACATATGTGTACATATATATATATGTATCTTATGCATCCAGTACAAATGAAGAATGAGCTTAGACTAGTGTTAAAAAGGCATTGAGTGGCTGAGATTGACTTCTTTTTAGGGATGATGAAAAACATACTAATTTCCAGTTTTGAGAGGAACAAAGACTTATATTGTTAATACACAAATATTGCCATTGTTGCTGAATGACAATAAGACCTGGCACACCACTGCCACTGAAGAAGTTAAAATTAGCATCATGTAGTGGGTAATGGGAGGTAGATGTGTGGTTCATTGGATAGAGTTCTAAGTCTCAAATCATAAAGACCTGAGTTCAAATCCATCCTCAGATACTTACTAGCTGTGTGACTCTGAGTAAATCACTCAACATCTTTTTGCCTTAATCCATTGGTGAAGGAAATGGTAAACAACTCCAATATCTTTGCCAAGAAAACCCCATGGTGAGTATCAGCACACTATAATCCATGGGGTTATGAAGAGTGATACACAATTGAACAATTGAACAAAAACAGTGGGTAATGAGGAGGACAATTGCACACTTATTCCCATTTGCTGTTTAGGTTGGAAAGATACATGAGGCATGTGAACAGGTTGCAACATATTACCAACAAGTAACTCTGAAGAAAAATGGGCATAAAATAAGTCATCAGAAATTGTATATGACAAAATGAAGGATGGTAACAGTGAGACTGAGCAAATAAAGATAGATGGCCATAGTGTTCCACTGATACTGTGGTGGAAAGGAAAAGCAATAATAATATCAGTAGACCCAAACAACAAAATATGCAGAAATATGCATAATTAATGGAAAACTATATTAATAGTATTTACATTTTACTAACACAAAAACAAATGAAGACAAACAAGAAAATGATAAAATACAAACATACAGTAATTAACATATAAATGAACATCAGCAAGGCGCACATTATATGGGTAAAAATTAGTATTTTCATGTGACTACTTGTGTAACCCCCCAAAAATATATTGTTAGACTGATAACTGGTAACATAAACTAGGTTTCTTGTGACCTGCTAACCTCTCTGCCCCTTCCTGTGGGCAATGATGACCAGTTCATAATAGTGACTGAGCATAGCCCTCTTAACTGTAGTCATGAATTCTTCAACCTAAATTTATGAAGGCTTTAGGCTGCCTATCAGTTTTATTAGGCTCTGTTGTGTGTGTTCCTGCCTGTTTCCTAGAAGTTTCTATAGCTAAAGTTTCAGGCAGAAAAAGTGTTTTCTCTGGGTTCAGTCATGTTCCCTATTTGAACTGGTTTTGGGGTTACAATATATAATTTCTTCTTCTCTTAAAATATCTGTTTTTGAACTGTTACTTGCCTCAGAGAATCTGCTGTGGTCATTGTTAGTCAGTCTCTGAGTTTCCTTCACAGAGATAAATCAATTCATTTCTGATCTTACTCTGTTTCAAATGACCATATGAGATACCATTTATAAAAAAAAAAGTACTTAGCACAGTGCCTGTACATAGTAGTCATTATATAGGTGTTTATCCCCTTCGCCCTTCACCTTTCCTTTTCCTTCTGTGTAAATAGGTCAATTACCCAGACTCCTCATAACTAGGTGTGAAGTAGTCTTCAATAGATATACTAAGTTGTCTTTCTTATAAATACCAATTTGTCAGTAAAACTATTTCCTTTTGTTTTAAAGGTCTTGACAATGAACATCACATTTCTGTCAGTACTTTTTCTGTGTTGAAGCTTTGGTGCTTCTTTTAGCTTCTCTCTTAGCTAAGAGGCATGTTGGTTGTGAATATATGCAATTTCTCCATCT
>NW_027185860.1:4239103-4265454 GCF_028583685.1 Petaurus breviceps papuanus
CTCTCTCTCTCTCTCTCTCTCTCTCTCCCTGTTAAGCTCAGTAGTCTCCATACATATTTATCTTTTCATTCTCCTTTCAAATCATCACTCAAGGTGATGTATATAGATTACTGATGATGCCATTTATCAGCAGATCCTTGTGATGCATGCTAAAATAATCCATCACAGAATTTTTTCCAGATCAGCTGATCCAAATCAGCTAAGTGTTCAAGATTTTTGATCTCAGGAACTCTTTATAATCTTAAAAATTATTTAAAATTCAAATAAGCTTTTGTTTATGTCAGTAATACCCATCAACTTAAGAGACTGAAGAGACTGAGCTGCTGTGATGGTCAATATCATTGCTTTTGCTTCTAGTCCTTTGTAAACCTCTGCATAGATGGAATTAATAGTTACGACATACAAGTACTATATCCAAGTTTCTTATTTGTAGTACCCTGCTGATATCTGGAACAGACTAGAATGGACCCAATAAGTACTGACACTATATTGAGGGATGGTGTATTTGACTGTACCAATACTCTAATTGTATTTTCCTACTGTCAGCGGTAGGTTACTTGGAAAAATTTAAGCTCACCTTGGTATTTTCCTGATACAGGCAATTTTTGTTATTCGGTCCTCCAAATCCAAGCCTTTTCAAGGGAAGCAAAGGTATTTTTCTCAGATGTCTCTTATAGAATGACTAGAACACAACGGTTACTCCCACTCCACTGTGTATAACAATAGTAGTTTCTACATTCTTAATATTTACCAGTAAGTCAATAAACATTTAACTAACCTGCTATATGCTAGTCATTGTACTAAGCACTGGGGATAGAAATATAAAAAGAAAGACATTCCCTGCTTTCTAAGACCTTACAATCCAGTGAAGGAAGGCAACCTACAAAAGGAAGCTAAAATTTTGATTGAGTGATAGGGGAGGGAGGAAGAAGGGACCCAGCATGGGGGCATAATAGAAAAGTCCTAAAAGAGTACATCCAAGAGGAAAATGTAATCTCTGTATGGAATCCTGGTCCAACTGGAAAAAGATCCACATAAGATTATGCTCACTAATTTTGGGATCAAGGGAGACCTCTTCCCTGACCCCGTATCCTTTTCATGATGCTGGCGGTTTACCTCTCAGATTTTTCTTCATCAAACCATGATTCTTCTATTGAATATCTCTATCGTGAGTATGACTATCTTTTACACAGGTATAGCAGAAGGTAAGTCTAAGCCTTTATAGTTTTCTTCCTAGGGCTGTGTTCATGTGTGATTTTGTTGTGGTCTCATTCCTTTGCCCTTTTATCTTTCGAAGAAGAATGATTTCCATCCATGAGCTCACATTGCACTGACAGAGTGTCTTTGACCAATTCTGTATTTGTAATGTGATTCTCCTGCTTAGTTTCTGTGGCCCCCACATGTGAACACATTACTAAGCTGTTGTTTTTTTTTCCCCCTAAGGTAGTGTAAGTTGTTGGCCTACTTCCATTTTTTAAAACGTCTTCACATCATCTATTATTTTTTCACAAATCCATGGCTGTTTTTTGTCCTATAGAAGGCTTTAGGGATACCCTTAAGCAGACTTGTGCTTATAAAGGTATAACAATAGACTCTCCAGAAATATATATATATATATAAGCATACATTTCTAAGTTAAATTTATATTATAATTTTTTCTATTATTTCTTTAGGTCTAGACAAATCCACCCAATTTGTGGAATTTGTCAATTTCTGAAGTGTAAATGTTCACTTAACAAGTGGCTGTCAAAACCATCCAGACTGACTGCAGTGTACCCCTGCCTTTAAGCAGCTCCAACCCCATAATCCTTTAGCTATTTGAGTCAATAGTTTTTTGGGGATTAATGCTCTTTTGTTTTTATCAATTTCAGTGGGTGATTGTCCACTTGTGACACAAATTCGGAGGAAAATATCCCTTTGTGCAGCCTGATATTGCTCACTCAATAAAAACCATTCTACTGAGTCATTAGATCAGGACAATAGAACTACTGTAGCTTTTGTAAGTAGTCTTGATATGTGATTCTAAGTTTCTTTTTTTCATAAACTACAGGTAGCTCCTTTGATATCTTGCTACAAGAATTCATATTGTCCTTCTCAAATATCTCTTAGTTCTATATTATTCCTGTTTCACAATCATCCCAGAATTAGAGAATGGCAAAGCTCTTTTCCTGAGAAGATTCCTATCTTGGGCCTATGGTATCTATCTGCAGTACGATATCTAGAGTATCTTCTTCCTACAGGTGTGGTTGTACCCTAGCCCTTACTTTAAGCACAGATAGTATTTCTTGGTTCAACCCAGGGAAAATAACCTTTCACTCAGCTAAGACACCTTCTTCTGTCAAAGGGGGCCCAAATTTGGCTGTCACTACAAGTAAGCTATCACTTTCTGATATGGTGGACTAGCTTTGGTCCTTCTCACACATGAACAGTTCATTTTTCTCCAAATATTTCCCTCAGAATCTTTAATCTTTGGCCTTTTTTGTTCATTAGCGTCTTTATTTTCCTGAACAACTCTCCTCTGAAGGTGAAGTGTAGATCGATTCCCAGGTACAGTCATTTATGGATAAAGAATTTTTATGAGGTAATTTTATGAGAATATTTTTATGAGGTAAGTCACAAAGTATTAAGTGGTCTCCCCAAATTGGAACTTGCTCTGGATTACATTGAAAAACCACGAAATTCTTTAATCTGTTCTGTCAATGCCCTTATAATGCCCTTATCTTTTTTTTTTTCTGGATTTACCCCTAAAATAAGGAGACCTTGTTCCAATTAAAAAACACAGCAATACTTTTCAAGCAATTTCTTACCCATATGGGTCTTAGATTAATCCCTGATGGCTATACTCAACAGATTCAGGAGAGAAATAAACCAGATATGAAGTATTATAGCATAACAATACATTAAAGCAGTGATCTAAGTAGGTGAGGCTTAGAAAATGGCAGTGAAGCAAATATGCAAATTAGCAACAATGCTGGTAACAGCATTGTAAATGCACATAAACAGGCAGCTAAATTACATTTACTGTTGCAATTAGCAACATAAAATAGCAGACTTTCTGAGCAAATTCAACATTAGAATGCAACAGATCTGGTACAATGAAGAGAAGTTCACATGCAAGATTATACAATCAAATACAAAACAAAAATAGAAATAGAATTCTTTTTCAAAAACCACACCAAGAGAGAAAAATAAAATGCAATCAATAGGAATAAAAGTACATTTTCAAAAGAAAACATTATGTTGTCAAAATCATAAAATTCAACCATTAGAAATTCTTCTTAATAGCAGCAGTTTAAAATTGTATCTATACTTAAAGTAGCAAAGGAAAAAATAAAATAGCAGAAAAAGGGTCAAGTATTAATTTTTTGAAAAGTTTTCATAGTAAAGGTAGTTCCATTGTTTATATCAATATAGTCCATCTGCTCCCTTACATTACTAATTTTGGAAAACTGGCTTAAGAAGAACCAGGGCGTAAAAAAAGAGAACAGTGTATAAACTCCCAAAGAGAAACATCATCATCATCATCATCATCATCATCATCATCATCATTATCATCATCATCATCATCATCATCATCATCATCATTATCATCATCATCACCATCATCATCATTATCACCACCACCACCACCATCATCATCATCATCCTCATCATGGGGAGTAGAAGGCCTTTTTTTAAAAAGGTAATTTTTGGGGGGGCCTCGATGTTCTATGCCTTTCTACAAGATTCAGCCTGGGCTCATTGCAGCACCAGAGAAAGACCCTTGTTCCTCACTTAACTTCTCTCTTGTCCTGGTGATGAGCTTCGGTATTCTCTCTTCTTCAGAGTACTCAGGTATTTTCCTAGGTTTTCCAGCACCCACTCCATCTTCTTGGAAGAATCCCCAAACCCACCTTCCCCTAAAGCTGTGCTACATTAGCATAGACAAGACACTAGTATTTGAGGGAAAGTTTCAGGAAAAACCTCATATAGGAGGCAAATTTGGATAGAATTTTGTCAGAAACAAGGAATAATCTTGAGGAAAATATAAATTCCAGGCATGGGGGGGTATATGTATAAAGGCACAGAGATGATGATGGGAGGCTATGTGTGAAGAATACAAAGAAAGTCATTTTGTCTGTACCGAAGAATGCATTAAGGGAAGTAACATATAATAAACCAGGAAAAATTGTATTGAAATATATGCTGACTCAGTGACCCATTGTTTCAGCACTGTTGGGGGGGTGCTGTGTGTGGAGAAGGGACAATGCGTCTGCAGCTTTTTGCATTACCTACCCTTTGTCACATACCCCAACCTGGAAATTGTCAGGTACTTGCTGCCTTAGAGAGGAGCTGAGATGCAAGGGCCCATTCCCTTTTTCTGATATTGACCTATCTGAATTGTCTTATCTCATTACAAAAGTTACCCTTAAAAGCTGCTTCACCTTGAAGCCATCTCTGATGATTAGCTCATCAACAAGGCCTTGCTATTTCTGTGTACTTGTAATAAACTCCTTTAATTGACTTTGTCCTGAGTTTTGCCTCCTTAATCTAAGTGAAAGCCCGAATGAAGAATTTTTCTTTCAACAGTAGTTTGAAGTTAGGTAATGAAGGGCTTAAAATAGAGAAGTTTGTTTTTGAACTTAGAGTGTTGTGGGACTAACTAGAATGTAGTTGGAATGGAGATAGATGTCTTGTGGTAGGGAAGGGAAAGGAACAAATATTGATTAAGTGTCATGTACTATGCTAAGCATTTTACAAATCTTATCTAATTTTATTCTCACAGCAACCCTTTAAGACAGGTGCTCTCAAAATAATTTTATATGTGAGGAAATTGATGCAGTCAGAAATTAAGGGACTTGACCAGGGTCATATAGCTAGTGTCTGAGGTTGGCTTTGAAGTTGTCTTTTTTACTCTAGGACCAGCATTCTACCTACTATACCACCTAGCTACCATTTTTTCTTTCTATTATTAAATTTCCTGCATTTCAGAGTTCTGTACTAATACTATTTGTTATAATAAGAGAACTGCTTCCCAGATAACCCACATTTAACCATTTTTCTAATGCTTCTTGATTTAGGGTGAGCAAGTGTAGTGCCAACACAATATTCACAGAGCCGATGGCAATTGTGAATATGGCAGCATAGTTCTGACATGCAAAATATAATAGACTCTCCATATAGAAGGCAGAAGCAAAACACTTATTTAGATACCAGAAAACCAAATCCCAACCTCAGGAAAAGGAATCCATCATAGTAACATAGAAGTTAATACACCACAACACAGAAGAGAACCACACCATCTTTTAGGCTCACAAACCAACACTCTTGAACATAGCTGTCTGCCTGGGTACGTCCTCTCCTTCCTCCAACTCTAACTGCTCTGATTTCCAGTTTCCTGTGGGTTCTGCTCCATCCTTCAGTAAAGTTATTCCACCACACTTTCCATGTGATTACATTCAGCCTATTAGAGGATAGAGTTTATTTTCAAAGCAGAGAAGATCTTCAAATTCCTATTACCATTATAGCAAGGTGGCACAGTGGATATAGTATGAGTCCCAGAGTCAGGAATACAAGAGTTCAAATGTGGTCTTAGATTCTTATTAGCTGTGTGACCCTGGCAAGTCACTTAACCTCTGATTGTTTTAGTTTACTCAAATGTAAATTGGGAGCAATAATAGCACCTATTCACAGTTTTGTTGTGAGGATCAAATGAGATACTAATTTTAAAACACTTAGCACTTAGCCTACTACTTAGCACAGTTCCTGGTACAAATTAAGCACTACATAAATATGATGATGATAATTATGACAATGATGATGTCTGTACTATGTATAAAGAATTTCTATAGATGGCAGGGATGGGGATGCATATGAAGATTAAGTAAAACAGTGTCCTTGTAAATATATGTTTACAAATAACCTTTGGTAGATAGACTTTTTTTCATCAGTGTGAGAGTATTCCCTAAGCCCTCCATACTATTTTATTGTTTGACTTTTTTCTTAATAAAGCCTTCATAGAAAATGGACATAGCACATTGGGAACTTCTACGGTTCTTTTATGGGGTACAAATATGACACTCAGACTGGGTGTCTATTGTTTTTCAGTTTTATAGCATACTTTGCCCAATCCTATTCTATTATTCTATCATTTTGTGATTCAGTTATACCTATCTTTGATAATGTCATTTATGATACTTTCTACTTGTAAGTCATTATGGATACCATTATTTAACTTACATATACCCACTATCTGTACTTTCACTGCCCTTTGGGGTATATATAATTTTAATTGATCCAAGATTTTTCTGTTCCATGATTCTCAGCCATATAACATTCTTTGAAAAATGCTGACATTAAAAATATGGGCTTTTGTAGCAATGAGAGGTTAGAGATCATTAAAACATTGCCTAATTTCCCAAAGAGGTACAGATGAATATCTTTCTTCTTAAATTCTGGTACCCACTCATTGTTCATCTGCAACAACTGCACAAGAGCCATATTAATGGATTAATTTCAATAAGCTGTTCATCCAGCTGCATGTTATCGTCTTGGCAAGATGGTCCTTTCATTCATTTTATGTTTCTAGTGCATATACTTAAGCCAATTTAACATTGCTAATAAAAAACCTTTTTTATTTTTCTTGGAATTGGTGTGATTTGTATATGTCATCTACAAATAGAACCAATTAAAGAAACTTATCATCAAGTGAGAATCTCTTTGCTTGATTTTATAAAGATAATTCTCTTTGATCTGGCCAAATACATAAATAATATAGTACAACACAATATATAATAATCAAATAAAAGGTACCAACAAATCATACATGAAGCAATAAGCAATAATAAATAAATACATAATAATAATAATTATTAAAAATTATTAAATAATTATTAAAATTATTAAAAATACATAATAAATAAATACATAAGCAATAATAAAGACAGTGAAGACTGCAAAGCTGAAGTCATCTTGGATTGTGGCGTCCCTTGTATGCTAGGCTAAGGAATTTCAACTTTAATTGATATAGAGAACCAATGAAAGGTTTTAAGAATAACATGACTAAATTTATGGGTAACGGGGGTGACTAGGTGGCACAGTGAGTAAAGCACTGGCCCTGGAGTCAGGAGGACCTGAATCCAGATCTGGCCTCAGACACTTAACACCCACACAAAAAAACTAGCCGTGTAACCTTGGGCAAGTTACTTAACCCCGATTGCCCTCCAAAAGGCTAAATAAATAAATAAATAAATAAAATTATAGGTAACTCTGGGAATATGAATTGGAGGGGAAGAATATAAATTTAAAATTGATATCAGAATTGATATCAGATATCAGAAAGTTGATAAGAGGGACTTATACTGACAAGAAGATAATGAAAACAGAGAAGAGTCGAATGTGAGACATGCTAATAAAAGTAGAATTAAAGAAGCAGGAAGAGAGGCAAGAGAAAAGAAAGAGTCAAAGATAACACCTACAAATTCAATCATGGGAGACTACATTAATAGTGGCATTATGGAGAGAAATAGGATGTTAATAGGAAGTTAAGGATGGGGGAAAAGCAAGTTTTTTGGGGAAGGTGATAATAAATTTGGGGTTGGTAATGTTGATTTTCAGATAGTGATAGACATTAGCCAAGGTGTTAAAGTCAACCTAGAGATGATTTGTTAGCATTTAGAGATCTGTTTATGAAGGTCAAGAGAGAAGTCACATTTTGAGATAATGATAAAGGCAGATATATATGTATATATACATACATATTTGTGTATATACACATATGTACATATTATAAACACATACACACATATATATTATACACACATACACACAGATATATATGTGTGTATATATATGTTAAATACCATCCAATGATCTCATTTAGTTCCCACAAAACACCTCAGAAGTAGATTTATTTAGTTTTATCAATAGATGAGGAGAGGACAAACACCTTTTCAGTAACTTACAATATTGCCTAGAAAACTGAAGAGGTATAGTGACTAGTCCAAGGTCACACAACTGGTATGTATAAGACATGGAATTTGAACCCAAATCTTTCTGGTTCTCTACTCCCTATTCTATAATCCATGTCTAGAAATGAGAAAGTAGAGGAAGGAAAGAAAAACACAGTACCTAAAAGAGACAGCCTCGGGGAATGCCTGCTGCAGAGTAAGAAGGGGAATCATGGAAGGAGATAGAGAAGCATAAGGCAGAGAAGTATTATGAGAACTAAAAATGTGATATCTTGAAAAGAGAACAATGGAAAACAGAAAGATGTGATCGATCGTATAAAAAGCTACAAGGGAGTCAAGTAGGATAACAGATGGCGGTAGGGGAAGTAAATAGATTTGATAATGTGTGTATCATTGAAGGAGGAATTTCAATAGAATGGTAGGGACAGAAGCTATATTGCAAGGGGATTTGGAAAGCAGAAAGTAATGAAGAGGAAGCAAAAGGTAAAGATTTATTTTTCAATAAATTTTGTCACAAAGCAGAGAAAAGATCACTTGGTAGCTGAATTGGATACAATGGCCAATGGAATGCTTGAAAAAATGTATTGGGGACACCTGACTATCTCTTTAGAGATATGAAAAGAAATCAGTAAAGAGACACTGAAGATACATGAGGAAATTTCTACACTATTCAGTAAAGAGAGAGAGAGACTGAAGATATGTGAGGCAATTTCTATACTCTTTTATATGTATTGAAGAGAAGTGGAGATAGAATTGGACTTGGAGCCAGGAGAATTCAGTTGGAATCTCAGTTTTTATTTGAGCAAGAAATATAACAAGAATATCCACATTTTTGTAGAAAAGAGTTAAGTAAGTTCAGAACTGATTTGACAATTAGACACAAAGACTACTGATTTAACAAAGTAATTCTAACTCTCTCTGATCTATTTAATGTTTTGAACAACGACTTGGATGAAAACATAAATGAAATTAAATTATGGATGATACAAAGATGGAAGTTTGGTTAACAAAAACGGACAATACAATTGAATCACGACAGGTTGGAATCACAAAATTATAGAGGTGAGTGGGACTTTAGCAGCCATCTAGTCAAATTCCTATGCTAAAAAGGGCTTTCTACTACAGCATATCCAACTAGTGGCCATATAGCTTCTTCCTGAAACTCCTCATTGACAGAGAAATGGCCATATCCAGAGATAGCTCATCCCACTTTTGAATAGTTAGGACGTTTATTTGTTTTTCTTTTTCTGACATCAAGCCTAAATTAACCTCTTTGTGTCTTCCATCTATTGTTCCTGGTCCTTCTTTCTGAGGACTAAAAGAACAAGTCTAGTTCTTCTGCTACACGCCATGCCTTGGGATACTTAAAAAAGTGTCATGCCCCCCTTCAAATTTCTTTTCTCTAGGCTAAGCTACCCCTGTTCCTTTGATCAGTCCTCAGAGGACAAAAGGCCCATCAGGTTACCTTCCTGGTAGCCTTCTTCTGAACTCTCTAAAGGTTATCAATGTTCTTCCCAAGGTGTGGTGCTCAGAACCAAACACAATATTCAACATACTTCAAAATGTTAACTATGCATTTGATTATTTGAACTTTACTATTTAGTAGCACAGAGAATACTTGGTCCTCATGTTTTATTATTGCTGTCAATGATGGTGTGAATTTAAATTCTAACTTTATCCTCAAGCAAAACTTTCCAAAAATTTCAGTTAAAAGCTCATTATTCCCCCAAATTTCTGTTACATGTCCCTTTAACTTCCATAACTCATTATAGTACTGCTCATCCTTTTTTCTTTTTTGGTCTTTATTAACTTGTTTGTTTACTTTTAGTTGACAGAATTCAGTTCCACAATTCCTTGAGTTTCAAATGTTCTCCCCCTTCCTTTCCTCCCCTCCCACATAGTGAAGTATAGGATCTGCAAATACTTTCACATTAGACATTAGTCAGGTTATAAAGAAGGGTAGTATCAGATGGAATGAAGAATGGGAAAGAGGAAACAAAACCAAAAGAAAAAGTCTGAGAGCAGGTAGTTTGCTTCAATCTGCATTCAAACTCTGTTCTTTCTAGTTCTTTCTCTAAATGTAGCCATCTCTCACCGTCATGAGTCTTCTGGAGTTGACTATAACCCTGCATTGCTGAGAAGAGTCCAGTCTATCAAAGTTGGTCGTCACACATGCATTGTGTCTGTAATTGTGTACAAATTTCTCCTGGTTCTTCTCTTCTCACGCAACATCAGTTTGTATAAACCTATCCAGGTAAATATGAAGTCCATCTGCTCTTTGTTTCTTATAGCACAATAATATTCCATTACATTCATATACCACAACTTGTTTAGCCATTCCCCAATTGATGAGCATCCCCTTGATTTCCAATTCTTTGTCACCACAGAAAGAGCTGCTATAAATATTTTTGTACATATGGGTGCTCATCCTTTTTCAAAGTCCAACCATTCAACTAAAACCATCTAACTCCTATTTTAGACACATGGTGAATGCCAATGGAAAAAAAAATTACATCAACATTTTTATTAGGTCAATAGTAAATTTTTGTTTTGTTATCACAACTGGGCTCTCACTACTAAGTATCAAGCTTTTAATGTGTTTTTGATTAAGTTTTCATCTTGCTCCCATCAACGTCTATTCTAAACTTTTCTCCTTAAGCCACCTCCACTATTTGACACCCTCTTTATTTCAGCAGGGGGCTCAATGAAATATTTCACCGAAAAAGTTGAAGCCATCTGTTATAACCTCCCTTTCCTTCTTAATCTTACACTCAAAATCACCTGAATATCATTGCCTGTCTCTCTCTGTTTATTCTAGTCTCCAAGGAAGATGTGGCATTTTTTGCAAATATCAGTCTCATCGCTTTCTGCATCCTCTGGGAGCTTTCCCATTCAGTCATTCTCTCTACTGCCTTAATTTTCAATCTTTCCTTGTCTACTGGTTTACATATATCTAGATTTTGGTCTTCCCTATCCTTAAAAAAAAGTCCTTCACTTGACTCTACTATCCTTTCATGTTACCACCCTATCTCTGCTCTATTTCACAGTCCCAGAAAAAAATTGCTTTGACTTTCACACTTAATTCCCTTGTACTGTGACTTTGAACTCATCTTTTCACTGAACCCTCTGCTCTCCATGGTTACCTTTGATCTATTAATTATAAAGCTTTGTGACTTTTTTAAGAGTGTTAACCTTCTTGACCTTTCTGCAACAACTGACACTAACCCCTCTTCTTATATACCCTCTGCTCCTGATTTTTATTAAATTTATTTCTCATTGTTCCTCCTCTAACCTGTATAGCCAATCATCTGGCTTTGTTGTATTATCATCCTTGTCCAAGAATCATATCTTCTGACTAAAAATACCAAGGTTATAGAGGGTTGGGGTTTGGGGGTCTCCTTTTTTTCTTTTTTTTACTCTTGTTGCATCAACTTCTATGGGTTCAACTATCATCTCTATGCTAGACTCCCAGATCTTTATATTCAACCACATATAAACTGCCTATTGGACATTTCTATGGCAAATAGACATACCAAAATCATCAAATTCAAAGCAGAATTCATTATTTTTTCATCAAAACACTGGTTTCTTTCTAATTTCACTTTCACTATTGAGGATACAACTATTTTCCACTTGCCTTGATTTATAATCTTGGAGTAATTTTCAAGTTTTCCCTCTGTCACCTTTCACATCCAGCTAGTTGTGAAGTCCTACTGATTGTAACCTCCATAGTATTCTCTCATCTCCTCACTTCTTTCCATGCACATAGCCACCACTCTAATTCAAACTCTTACCTACTTTTCCCTAGGATGATTCTGAGTAGCCTTCTAATTGTTCTTCCTGCCTACAACCTCTCCCCACATCTTCTACAGGCTGACAAATTGATATTCTTAAAATATAAGTCTGACCAATGCTCAGGAAGCTCAAGTGGTTCACCTTTGTCTCTGGGGAAAAATAAACTCATTTGTTTAACTCTTAAAGTCCTTGATAACCACTCCATAATGGGAAGATATGTGAAATAACACAGAAAAAAAATCAGTCAGCAGAAAAATAACTATTGTAGTTATATATAAAGGTATAAAGGTAAATATTGAAAAAATTTTGAAGGGGGAAGGCAAGGCAACTTGGATTAAGTGACTTGCCCAAGGTCACACAGCTAGTTAAGTGTCAACTCAGGTCTTCCTGACTTCAATATCCAATATACATGTGAAGTCATGCAAAACATATTTCCACTTCAGCTATGTTTCAAAAACCCAAAACAACAACAACAAAAATAGAAAGTGAAAAAATATATGCTTCTTTCTACACTCAGTTAATCAGTTCTCTCTCTTAAGGTAAATAGTATTTTTTATCACGAGTCCTTTGGATCATATTTAACTTTTCTAAAATTCTATTCACCTCCTTAACTTCTTTCTTATTTATTTTGCGATTAGATTGATCTAGTTCTGTTAGGGGTACATTTAGGTTTTCCAGTAGTATAGTTTTACTGTCTATTTTATCCAATAGCTCATTTAACTTTTCCTGTAACAATTTGTACTGATGTCGCCTCATTATCTATAGTTCCTTTTAGCAAAATGTAGTTTCCTTTATTATTTCTTTTCATTAGCTGTATTTTTATTTCTGCTTTGTCTGAGATAACAATTTCTTAAAGTTCTTCTTAATAATTTATCTCTAACACTTGAGCAGAATGTGAACATGATAGAACAGTAGTGTTTTTTTTTTAGCATGTTCTGTCATGGCAAGGAGGTGCTATTACTCTGTAGCCTCATTATAGCAAACTACAATTTACATTTTCTCAAAATTTATAATTGCACCTATTCAACAGCGAGGCCCTATCAGCAACTGGTCTTAAACAATTAAATTTTTCTTTTTCTTTCTACATTATTGTGTATTTGACAAGGAATAATGGAACACAACAGAAACCCAGCATATGCCTCTGTTTGAAGTCAACCTTATGTTAATCAGTTAACATCTTAGTGGTAACTACTTAAGAACCTTCAATAGCTCCCTATTTACTCTTGGATAAAATATAAACTTCTTTGCTTATGATTTGTATCCCTTCACAATATAGCTCTAGTCTAATTCTTGGGGCTTATTATACATTACAGCCATTCACACACTATATTCCAACCCATTTGGCCTTTTTAATGTTGTGACCATGTCACCTCTTTACTCACTAAACTCCAGTTGTCCCCCTCACCTCCAGATTAAAAATAGAAACCTCTGTCATTTAAAGCTGTCCATACTGCCTCTCATCCCACTCACCTTTCCAGTCTTCTTATATCTTCATCCTACCTCATTCTTTTTGATCCAGTGACACTGGCCTGATTGTTCCACAAAGATGGGAACACTTTTACATTTTTGGCTTAAGGCATTTTCACTGACTTGTTCCTCCTGCCTAAAATGTTCTCCTTGCTCATCTCCCCCTGGCTTCCTTCAAGTCCTAACTAAAATTCAACCTTTTACAGAGAGATTTTCTTGACCCCTCTTGATTTTAATGACTTCTATAATTCTTTTTCCTATTTATCTTCTATATAGCTTGTGTGTGTATGTATTTGTTTGCCTTTTGTCTCCCCCATTAGTTTGTAAGCTTCCTGAGGCAAGGGGATGTCTTTTGCCTCTTTTTGTATACCCAGAACTTAACACAGTGTTTGGAACATAGTATACATTTACTAATTGCATATGGAATGACTTATTGACCCCAAATTCAGCATTCTATCTATTACCTACTTCTCTTTGCACAGGCTACTCCTATTCCTGGAATATATTCCCTTATTACCATTACTTCTTAGGAGCCTTAGTTTCCTTCAAGATTCCACTCAAGTACAACTTCCTCTGGTAAACCATTCCTGGTTTACCTCTTTGTAAGTGTTCTACGATGTCTTCAATTATATCATATTTGTCTATTTCAGCGCCACATTCTGTGGCATATGTATGCCACAAATGTGACAAAATATAAATATCTTGAGAGTAGGGTCTATTTTTGTTTTTCATTTTGTTATTTTATCACAAGAACCTATGATAAAACTTTGCACATTATGTACATATTTAGTGCATAATAAATACTTGAGTGAATTAATGACATTCATTAATGAAAAGGGAATAAGAAAAGAAAACAGGCAGCTAGAGAGACAGGCTCTAAGAGAAAGTAATGGTAACCATAAGGGAAAGAGAGAGGGCAGAGAAGATAATATATTCTCTTTTTCACAATTTTGCCAATGATTTTTCTTCTGTGGCTATGCCACTCAGAATCATCTCAGGTGTTAACTTTGGTCTTTGTGCAATAGGTTGCCAGTCTCTGATGTACACAGTAAGTCAGCATTTCAAGAAAAGGAAAAGCAGGACTTGAATCACCTTACCTGCTCCTTTTGACATTTGTATTAAATATATATTTTTTGAACCTACAAAGACAGGAGTTTCTACAAAGTAATTCTATATGAACGAAAACCATATCTTTTGGTATACTTTTAAGGCATCTCTTATTTTTTTCTTTTTTCTTTTGGAGTTTGTTGAAGTATCTGACATTTCTATAAAAGAGTGGATGTGCTTTTTGATCCTGAATGAAAAGGAAAAACTACATATTTTTCTCTCCTCAATCTTGGAGGATTGAGTCATAGCACAGAGAAATAGGGATGGAAAGGACCAACCAAGATTTGTGCAATGGGAAAAGGTCTTTTTTTTGTTCCTTTTTTTTTCAATAAAAAAAGACAAAGTTGTCCAAAAGTCAGTAGCACTTTTAATGTCTATATTGTATGTGGCAAGTATGGGTCTACTCTGTCCTGTTATTTTAGATGTGACTGTCATCAGTGGTGGAAGTTTCAATTCCATCCCACTCTCCTGAAACAAAACTTTGCATAAAGGCTCCTTGAGCTCATCACTCCCAGAAACATTTCTGTTATGCCTCCTAAGAGTATTACTGTCATAGGTTCCCAAACACTAATGAGACTTCTAGGGCATTACTTATATGTCTACTGTGTCTCATATGAATCATTTAAAAATGTAAAATTCTCCCCATCCATTTTTTCTAACTTGTTCATTGTCAAGTAATTTAGCTTCAAGACATGAAAAGTACCTACTTAAGAGGAAAATTTCAAATGCTTTGATAAAAATCTTGACAGAAAAAGTAAGAGGAGGAGGAGTGTGGGAAAAAATTACTTCATATCTCTATTTAAAACATTATATGCTGTTTAAATGTGTTTTAAGGACACAGCGTGACATAGCCTGATTTTTTTTTTCTGATTTTAAACTCCTTTAACAGAAAGTAGTCTGTACAAGAAAATGTTTTTTTAAATTATTTTTATTTAATGTTGTCTATATGGTTGTCAAGTAAAAATACATAATAAATCAATCAATAAATGCCTAGAAATTAGAATCTTTATGGAAAGGGGGAAAAGGCTGCCATTCTCATAACTTGCCTCTCAGCAATCACTTGGAGCTCTTTTGGTAGAGATAAGATCAAAATCTAGAGGGAAGTCCAAACATGGTCCATCCTTGGATACATAGTTAGCTCTAGTCCCAGAATTCCATCTATAGCACCACCAGTAAGCCTGGATAGCCAGATTCTGAATACTTCTAGAGAGAAAGAAGCTACTAACATTTTAAGGCTACTCTAACTACTTTTTTTTGATAACATTAATTGTTAGAACTTTTTTCCTCCTTACATCGAACCAATTCTGGTCTTTCTGTAACTAACATCTATTGCTCCTCGTTTTACCTTTGAAATTAGTGGAATAACATTGTTCTATAAGAAGGCAAGACTTTGAGAATTTCAGTGAAAAAAAGATGCAGCATAATCAGAGCAAAAAAAAAACTATAAAAACCATAATTTTAAAGAAAACAACAATATTGGGGTGGCCAGGTGGCTCAGTGAGTAAGAGCACCGGCCCCAGAGTCAGGATGACCTGGGACCAAATCTGGGATCTGATACTTAGCACCACACCCAGAAATAACTGGGTGTGTAACCTTGAGCAAGTTACTTAACCCTGATTGCTTAAAAAAAAGAACAACAATAATAAAACTAAATGAAATGAAATAAAATTATAGTCATTTTTCTTAGCTTCAGAGAATATATGAGGAAATGCTGCTTCCTTCTTTCATTGGAGGGGTGGAAGACTCTGGTTATTAAGGACCATATCTCTACTGGTGCCAGCTTTATAGGAGAGTGGCAGGTTCTTCCATGGTTTCCTTCACACTATGAGATGGTGTTATTGAATCTGCTACACTTCCATATAGCCATTATGACTAGCGCCAAGGGAGTTTCACCTTGTGAAACTTATAAGTCTTCAATTTACAATTAACATAAAAAGAAAGCTATTCTATAAACTTTTATTCTCTACATTTAATCCACTGGCATAGTTTAGTCAGTTAAAAACAATAACAAATCCTATAATGTATGCTAGAGGCTTTACTTTCAAATATCACACAACTCTTGAAATAATCACATGAAGGTTAAATTATGTTTGTCCTAAAAGATGCATACATGGAAAAATTGACATAATATGTTCTGCCATAAGGATGTTGTCAGCCAGTGTTTTAAATAGATTCATTTCAATGCATATGAAACAAGCCATAATGCAGCCTATTTTCCTTCAACTTGAACATTGTTGATTGACATAGAAGCTCTTCAACAAATCTTCAGATTATGATTGGTAAATAGCAGACAACCAGAAGGAAAACGCGAATATAATTGCTTGTACCACCAAAATCAAAATGACTCTTTGAGCTTTCTGGTTTCTTCCTGCTTCCAGAAGTGGCAATTTTAGTGACATTTTCAGCCCTGGGCAAAGGGATTTTCTGTCTACTCTCCTACCCCCAACTGGAGGTCATATGGAAGCCTTAAAATAAATTCCACTTGGTTAATTAGGATCAAAATATCTTCTGTGTATAATTATTTCCCTTCAGTAAAGATGCATTATGTTCTTTACACTTCTAATATATGAATTACTAGATTTCCACAAAGGATGAATTAATTTTTGCTTTAAAAACTAAATGGTTTTATGAAGGATTCCTCTAAACAGCACCTGCCACCTTATCTATGAAACATCTCTTTCTTTCTCCCCTATCAATTGCAAAAAATAAACAATTATAACTTTTAGGAATGTATACACTCTATAAACTAATCATATACCTCTTGGGCAGTACTGACTGAACATTTTATACCAATTAGTTTACATTCAAATTATTTTTTCCTTCTCTATCTCTGTTTTTTTCTCTTTTTTCATTTTTGCTCATTTCATTAATTTTTGTTTTACACATCATCCTTATTTTTTGAATCAAATTGAAGGGATACATTTTAAAAACGTAATTCGGTTTAATAAAAAAGGATCACAGAACTAGATAGAAGTTAGGAAGCTGAGATCTAGTTCTCATGGTAAACTGATAGTAGTTAGCACAGCCAGCTTGGGTGATTTAATGAGGGTATTAGTTTCACCATCTGAAAAATAATGAGTTTGGCAAAATGATTTCTAAGGTTACATTCGGCTCTGACATCCTGTATTTCTTGTTTCCATGATTGTCTTTATATACTTCTAAGCTCATTAAAAACATATTTTTTCACAACTATTAGGTGGTGAGATGAAAATGCTAAAAGAAAAACTGAAAGTTATGAGGCAAAGAGTAGATCCAGACTGAGGATTTGCACTGAAGGAGTACTATTTGGTGATTCTGAGATAGTTATTAAACACAAGAGATTTCCTTGTAGAAAGTCATCTGCGATAGAATTGGAGTACAATGGTGTAAATAATTCGATATATTTTTAAATTTGATTTTTAAATGGCATTTTATTTTACCAATAAAATGAAAATATAATTTTTAACATTTCCTTCTTAAAATTTTGAGTTTCAGGGTGGCAGAGTCAAGATAATTGAGTAAACCCAGAAACTTACTTGAGCTCATCTGCAGTTACCTGTAAAAATGATTCTAAACAAATTTTAGAGCTATAGAACCCACAAAATGACGAAGTGAACTCCATCTCCATCTGAAGAAAGTCTGGAAAACTGGCAGGAATGGACTATCTCACTGGATTGGCAGTAGAGCACAGTCCTGAATGGGCCCCACCAGCAGAGATGGGCAGCACAGAATAGCATGAGCAGACCTCAGGGGAAAAATCACTAGCAGCTCTTGTGGTTTCCAGAGTTATCAACCCATAAATACAAAAAAGAATGTAAAAGGTGAGTGGGGGATCTTTGTCGGAACTTGGAGAGAGAAGAGCGTGGTCTGGCCCCTGACCCTGAGATGGCAGAGAAGGCACTGGCTACAGCTGCTGCCATGGTGGTTGCTTTCAGAGCTCCAGTCACACAAGAAGAGGGAGGATAAAGCTACTGACCAGAAGGCAATTGCAGGAATCACTTTGCTGACACTGAAGCAGGATTCTCTTGCTTTGCCGTTCTTGGATCTGGGTCACAGTGGTGGCAGTCCTGAGGTAAGGAGCGCTGGCATGGAAGAGATTGTTGAGACTGTGGAGAGGCAGTCCTTCTCCCAGCTCTGAGGCAGGTACCTAGAAGAAGCACTGGCAACAACTGTGCAAAACCCAAAAATTTGGGACACAGTATTCTCCACTCTGGAAGCAGAGTTCTATCATGGCAAAGAGCTCAAAAATCAAATATTTGGTTGGAAGGATGAACAAACAAAAGAAGAGAAATCAGACTATAGAATCTTTTTTTTTTTGGTGACAAATACTACCAAAACACAGAATGAGAAGAAGACAACAAAGTCAAAACTCCTGCATCCAAAGCCTCCAAGAAAAATATGAGTTGGTTGTAGGCCATGGAGGAGCTCGAGGAGGATTTTGGAAATCAAGTAAGAGAAGCAGAAGAAAAATTGGGAAGAGAAATGAGATTGTTGCAAGAAAATCATGAAAAAAACCCAAGTCAACAGCCCCCCCCCCAAAACTGAAGAATATAACACATTAAAAATAGACTAACTCAAATGGCAAAAGAAGAGAAGATTGCTTTAAAAAGCAGAACTTACCAGATGGAAAAGGAACTTCAAAAGCTCACTGAAGAAAATAATTCCTTCAAAATTAGATTGGAGCAAAAAGAAGCCAATGGCTTTATGAGAAATAAAGATTTTATAAAACACATCCAAAAGAATGAAAAAAAAATAGAAGGCAATTTCTCATTGAAAAAACCACTGACCTGGAAAATAGATCCAGGAGAGATAATTAAAAAAATATTGAACTACCTGAAAACCATGATAAAAAAAAATCCTAGACATCATCTTTCAAGAAATTATCAAGGGGGGTGACCAGGTGGCTCAGTGAGTAAGAGCACCGGCTCCAGTGTCGGGATGACCTGGGGATCAAATCTGGGCTCAGATACTTAGCACCACACTCAGAAATAACTGGCCGTGTAACCCTGAGCAAGTTACTTAACCCCAATTCCTTCAAAAAAAAAAAAGAAAAGAAATTATCAAGGAAACTGACCTGATATTCTAGAACTAGAAGCTAAAATAGAAATTGAAAGAATTCACCAATAGCCTATTGAAAAAGATCCCCCAAAGAAAACTCCTAGGAGTATTAAAGCAAAATTTCAGAGTTCCCAGGTCAAGGAGAAAATATTACACACAATCAGGAAGAAACAATTTGTATATTGTGGAAACACAATTAATATAACAGAAAATCTAGCAGCTTCTATATCAAGGGATCAAAAGAAAATATGATATTCTGAAGGTCAAAGAAGCTAGAATTAAAACCAAGAATCACCTACACAGCAAAACTCAGTATAATACTTCAGGGAAAATATTAACATTCAATGAAGTAGAGAACTTTCAAGCGTTCTTGATGAAAAGACCAGAGCTGAACAGACAATTTGACTTTCAAAAACAAGAAGTAAGAGAAGCATGAGTTTTGCTGTGTAGGTGCGGGGGTAAGGGAGAGATGGGGAAAAAATTTGGAACTCAAAATCTTGTGGAAGTTAATGTTGAAAATTAAAAATAAATTCTGAAAAAAAATTGAGTTCCAAATCTTGTCCTTCTGTCTTTCTCTACCCCTTTCCTTCCGGAGATAAAGAATTTGATATAGTTTATATGTGTAATCATGTAAAACATTTTCATATTAGTCATCTTGTGAAAGAAGAAAGAGACCAAAAAAAAAAAACATGAAAAAAATGGAGTGAAAATAGCATGCTTCGATCTGCATTCAGACTCCATCATTTCTTTTTCTGGATACAGATAACATTTTCCATCACTAGTTCTTTGAAATTGTCTTGGATCATTGGATTGCTAAAAAGAGCTAAATCACGGGTGGTGAACCTGCAGCTTCGGGGTGACATGTGGTCACCTAGGTCCTCAGGTGTGGTCCATTGACTGAATCCAAACTTCAAAGAATAAACCCTTTTATTCAGGGGATTTAAAAATTTAGTAAATTACCTGACAGGTAAACTATTTCTTGCTCTCCTAATTTGCTTATCATATCACTCTTTATGTCTAAATCACATAACATTTTGACCTCATCTTGGGATATGGTGGGAAATAGTTTATCGCTAATTTCTGCCATACTGTTTTCTATTTTTCCCAGAAGATTTTGTTAAATAGTGAGTTTTTATCTCAGAAGCTGAGATCTTTAGATTTATCGAACACTAGATAGATTACAATGACTATTTACTACTGTGTGTTGTTGTGTAACTTATTCCACTGATCCATCACTCTATCTCTTAGCCAATAGTTTTGATGATTACTGCTTTATATATAGTTTGAGATCTATTATGGCTAGGTCACTTTTCTTTACTTTTATCTTTCATCAATTCCCTTGATATTCTTGACATTTTATTCTTCCAGATAAATGTTGTTATGAATTTTTTTAGCTCTATAAAATACTTTTTTGGTGTTTGGTATGACATTGAATAAAAAAAAAAATTAGTTTAGGCAGAAATGTCATTTTTATTATATTGGTTTTAGCCTACCCATGAGCAACTGATATTTTTCTAATTATTTAGAACTGTCTATATTTGTGTGGAAATTTTAAAAAACTTTTAAATCAATCTTTCACCTTCCCTTTATGGAAGGTAATTTTTATTGCATTAACATCTGAAGAGGATGCATTTAATATTTTTGCCTTTTTACATTTGATTTTGAAGTCTTTATTCCTTGATATGGTTAATTTTTGTGTAGATGCCATATACTATTAAGGAAAAGGTATATTCTTTTCTATTCCATTTAGTTTTCTCCAGGGGTCTGTCAGATCTAACTTTTCTAAAATTCTATTGACATCCTTAAATTCTTTCTTGTTTATTGTGTGGTTGAATTTATCTAGTTGTGAGAGAGAAAAGTTTAAGTCCCCTACTAGGATAATTTTACTATATATTTTCTCCTGTAATTCACTTAACATCTCCTTTAAGACTTTGGATGTTTTAATTTTTAATTATGAACTTAATAAACATTAACAAATAATTTCAGCACACAGATAAAGATTATATGTGATACCAAAATTCTGTTATATATAATATTTTTTAACATTTGTTTTTAAAACTTTGATTTCCAGATTCTTTCCCTTTTTCCCTCCTCACCCACTTCCACTGGAGAAACAAGCAATTCAATATAGGTTGTACATGTGTAGTTATGCAAAATGTTTCCATAGTAGTTATATTGTAAAAGACTAATTTTTTCCCTCCATCCTATCCCGACCCCACTTATACTATTTTATACTTTTACCCAGTCCCTTTTCAAAAGTCTGTTCTTCTAGCTACCCTCTCCCCCAATCTGTCCTCCCTTCTATTCCCTCCACTTATCCCCTTGCCCCCTACTTTCCTGAGGGGTAAGACACCCAAATGAGTATATATGTTATTCCCGCCTTAAGCCAAATCCAATGAGAGCAAGGTTGAGCCATTTCCTTTCACCTTCCTACTCTTCCCCTCCATTGTAACAGTTTTCTCTTGCCTCTTTTATATGAGATAATTTATGCTATTCTATCTCCCTTTTTTCCTTCTCCCAATATATTTTTTTCTCACCTCTTAATTTTACTTTTTATATATCCTCCCTTCATATTCAACTCATCTTGTGCCCTCTGTCTAGGTATACATATACACAAACTCGCATATATATTATATATGCATATATCCTCCTACGCATACATACATATGTATGCATATTTACACATACATACATGCACATATATTCCCTTTATTCTCATACTGAGAAAAAGTCTCATGAGCTACAATTATTGTTTTTCCATGTAGGAAAGCTTATAGTTCAACTTTAATAAGTTTCTTATGTTTTTTTTTCCTGTTTACCTTCTCATGATGATCTTGCTTCTTGAATTTGAAAGTCAAATTTTGTTTGTTTTTTTTTTTTGATCAAGAATGATTGAAAATCTTCTATTTCATTGAAGGATGGTGTTTTCCCTTGAAGCATTATACTCAGTTTTACTGGGTAGGTGATTCTTGGTTTTAATTCTAGCTCCTTCGACCTCTGGAAGATCACATTCCAAGCTCTTTGATTCCTTAATGTAGAAGATTTTGTTTTATCCTGATTGTGTTTCCACTGTACTAAAATAGTTTCTTCCTGACTGCTTGTAATATTTTATCCTTGACTTGGGAACGCTGGAATTTGGCTCTAATATTCCTAGGAGTTTTCTTTTTGGGACCTTTTTCAAGAGGTGATTGGTGAACTTTTTCAATTTCTCTTTTGTCCTCTATTTCTAGAATACCAGGGCAATTTTCCTTTAGAATTTCTTGAAGGATGATTTATTTCTAAGCTCTTTTTTTCCATGGCTTTCAGGTAGTCCAATAAATTTTAAATTATCTCTCCTGGATGTCAATGGTTTTTACAATGAGATATTTCACATTGCCTTTTATTTTTCATTTGTTTCTATCTGTTTTATGGTATCTTGGTTTCTCATAAAGTCATTAACTTCCATTTGCTCCAATCTAATTTTGAAGGAATTATTTTCTTCAGTGAGTTTTGGAAATTCCTTTTCCATCTGGCCAATTTGGCTTTTTAAGGCATTCTTCTCCTTATTGACTTTTTGGATGTCTTTTGCCATTTGAGTTAATCTATTTTTTAAGGTGTCATTTTTTTCAGTCAGGCTGTTGACTCGCTTTTCATGGTTTTCTTGCATTATTCTCATTTCTCTTCCCAGTTTTCCCTCTACTTCTCTTACTTGATTTTCAAAATCCTTCTTGAGCTCCTCTATTGTCTGCAACCAGTTAATATTTTTCTTGGAAGCTTTTGATGCAGGAGTTTTGACTTTGTTGTCTTCCTCTGTTTCTATGTTTTGATCCTCTTTGTCCCCCAAAAGCATTCTATAGTCTGATTGTGCTTCCTCTGTTTGTTCATCTTGCTGCTCAATTACTAGACTTTTGAGCTCTTTTCCAAGGTAGAACTCTGCTTCCTGAGTGGAGAGCACTATGTCCCAAATTGCTTGGGTTTTCACAGTTGTCGGAAATATGAGGAAATCACCCCTTCTACAGCCACCACAAGCTCTGGCACAGTGGCATGTGTAACCCCAGGACTACCACCCAAGCCTGCAACCCAAATCCAAGCAGGTCAAAGCAAGAGCTATCATCCTCTCAATTGCCACTTTGTCCCACTATGATTTGTAGGTCAGGAGCTCCAAAGGAAGCTACATGATAGCAGCTGCAGTCACCACACCTCTGCCACCTCTTGCCCTGGGAGCAAGGGCCAGGTCACGCTCTACCATCACTGGTTCCAGAAGAGTCCCTTACTGACCTTTTACTTTTTCTTTGGTGTTTATGTGTTGAGAAGTCTGGAAACCACCACAGCTGCTGGTGATTCACTCTCCCGAAGTGTGCTTCCAGCCAGTCTGTGCTGCTGGTTGGGGTTTCCCCAGGTCTTGACCTGCATGACTCACATGGAATTGCATTTGCCTCCCTGCCCCATGTGATAGACCCTTCCTCTTGGCCTGACAGGCTGCCTTCAGGGGGATATTTGTTTCTCTCTGTCACTTTGTGGGTTCTGTAGCTCTAAAATTTGTTTAGAGTCATATATCATAGGTATTTGAGGTAGTTGGAGCAGGAGCTCAGACAAATTCCTGCTTTTACTCTGCCATCTTGCCTCTGCTACATCTGTTATATATAATTAAAAAAATAAATTTGTTATGGCAATAACAGTGCAAAATTTTTTTTGTCTTCTGAATTGTTTTTTAACTTTAAAATATTCTTCCTTGGGTGGATAAGTGGTGCAGTGAGTAAAGTGCTGGCCCCAGAGTCAGGAGGACCTGAGTTCGGTTGTGGCCTCAGACACTTAACACAAAAATACTAGCTGTGTAACCTTGGGCAAGTTACTTAACCCCAATTGCTCTCCCAAAAGCAAAAAAAATCTTCCTTCAATTCTTCCCTTCTTTCCTTCCTTCCTTCCTTCCTTCCTTCCTTCCTTCCTTCCTTCCTTCCTTCCTTCCTTCCTTCCTTCCTTCCTTCCTTCTCCCTATAGAAGCCCACTATTACCACAAGTGAGTAATAAATATAGGCAATCAAAATAACTCAATATGTTGGCCATATAGTGTCATTTAGCATTTCTGGTTCATTATCTTTCTGACAACATCAGGGAAATATATTTAATCATTTGTCTTAAGTCATGATTCGGTCACAAAATTCATCATAGTTCTATACATTTTCAAAGATGCTTTATTTTACATTGTTTTGTTTATTATTATGTAAATTTATACCCTTCCAACTAAGCCATACCCTGGCAAGACTACCTTCCATTCCTAACTTTTCATCTCTGATTTATGTGTTGTCTTCTATTACACTTCTCCCCATCCCATCTCCCATCCCCTCCTGTCTGCTCCCCTCCCCTCCCTTCCTCTGCCATCCCATCCTTTTTCCTTCCCTTACTTTTCTTTTCCTTTCTTAAGTGGATATTCATATCTTGAGAGGAATTAAGTAGTTGTAGGAATATGACAGTAAATGTTTAAGAACTGACTCAAACTTCCATTTCTCCCCAACAACAACAACAAAAATGCATGACACACCTTTAAGGTTAATCTAGATTAGTAATATTTTTCTATCCTTTTCTAAAATCTAGACAATTGACAAAATAATAAATCAATCCCTGGCTTGTAGGATTTGATATGTAAGGGGTTTGCTCCCCAATTTCCAAAGTATAAACATTCATTTGGAATATAACAATTGGGTCTTGTAATAGCAATAATCTGGTTACAGCATACTTCTGATTATTTGACATATGTGTTATAACATCTATATTGATGAGGCAATTAGATGGCCATGTGGATAGTTTTCTAGACTTAAATGAAGTTCCAAGTTTTAATATGATCTCAGACATTTACCTGCTATGTAACATTGAGAAAATCACATAACCATTTTCTATTTTCTCATATGTAAAATAGGTGTCACAATAGCTCCCAGTGTTGTGGGGATAAAATGAGATATCTGTAAGATAATTTGCAAATATGAAAGTACTATATAAATTCTAAAGATTGGTCATATCAAGATCACAAGAATTTGGAGACATTATTGCATTGATGATGAAGTCTTGTATATTGTATAAATTAGAATTTAATCCCTATATAAGTATTCAAAGAACACTTGTGCTATATCTTATAAACAAAAATGTGCCTTCCTGTTTATAAATAAGTGGAATAATTACCCATACCTGCTGCCCAATATGGACAGACATCGCTCTTCTGTTTCTAAGAAGGTCTAAACAAAGTGCTTTTTTTTAGCTTAGTTTTTGTAGTATACATTTAAGTAACTGTATATAATCATACTTTAGCTTGGGGTCATGCAATGTTTTTAGATGATTGTAATCATTGATTTCACAAAAGTAGAGTTTATTTAATGTAATGATCATTACAGAACATTTAGCAAATATATATCTCTACTACACTTCCTTTCTGTTAATTCTGAAGATTCACTTGTTGAAAATATGCCATTTTTTTTACAACTTGGTACTATTATTTTTTGTTTTGATACTTCTTCTTTTACATTTTGAGTGGTAAACAAATTATTCTTCTATGAATTCAGTATAATCATATTACCTTTAGAAATAAACACAAAGGAGATATATAGTGGGCTTTTATACTTCAAGATAAGGTTCACTGAGATGACCTCTAATGTATCTTCCAATTCCAGAATCCTGTGATTTTTTTGATCCCAGTTTGTAGCCTCACTGAGATCTAATTTATTTAAGTATAACTAAGAGATGGGACAATTTCAGTTTTTGCCTACCAAATTAAGTAAATGTGTATATTTTATGAACACTGAAATGTGGCCATACCCTGATGAACTAATATGATATAAATTTATTTGGGTAAATAGCATCTTTCAATATTAGCAGCATAATGGGCACAATTAGATGCCATTTTCCCCTATGGGTTTGCTCATATAAGCATTATCATAAATTAATTGGTAGGAATACACTAACTTTTGTAAACTGAGGTAGACAAGAACTACCTGAAGTTCGTCTCTCAAATCTACAAATACAAATTAA
>NW_027185860.1:4265554-4276685 GCF_028583685.1 Petaurus breviceps papuanus
TATATATATATATATATATATATTATATATATATATATATATATACATATGGAACAAAAATAACCTTATTCTCAAGTAAGGAAATGAGTTACACAGATCAAGAGAGATGCTAGTGCTTGTTGTTCTGTTCTGTCACTGTTCTGGGAGGATAGATAATAATTATCTAACTTTGGACTAATTTTCAGAACAATAAATCACAGAATGATGTTGTCAATTCTTTATCCTGGTGTATCAAAGACCATTATTTGCTTTCTTCCATGACACAGGGCTTAAATAAGAGATAGATGCTAGATCCTATATTAGAGAGTTTTTTTCAGGATTCTAATTTCTATGATCCTTTTGTTCATGGCGACCAGATGTCTGTTGTTTGGTTAGGAATTAACTCTGTAATTTTTTTTAATAGCAAATTGGTCTAGGCCACACATGTGGATCAGGTCCATTTCAACAACATTGTTGTTTAGTTTCTTTTATTTAGTCCGTAGGATTTTGGTTACTTACTCATGTCTTTTAAAAATAGGATCTTATTCCCCCCACCCCCAATTACATATCAAGACAATTTTTAGCATTCATTTAAAAAGATTTTGAATTCCAAATTTTTTCTCCCTCTCTCCCTCCCTTCCCCTCTTCTGAAAATGGTAGGAAATTTGATATGTTATGCATGTGCTGTTATGTAAAACATTTCCATATTAGTCACAGTTGTGAAAGTAGAAACAAATCAAAAGAAAAATTCAAAAAGAATAAAGTAAGTGAAAAAATATGTTTCAATCTGAATTCAGAGTCCATCATTTCTTTATCTGAAGGTGGAGAGCATTTTTTATTATGAGTCCTTTGTACTTGTTTTGGATCATTTTGTTGCTAAGAAGAGCTGAGTCATTCATAGCTGGTCATCACACAATGTGGCTGATACTGTGTACAATGTTTTCCTGGCTCTGCTTATTTAGCTTTGCATCAGTTCATACAAGTTTTTCCAGGTTTTTTTTTTTCTGAAATCTTCCTGTTCATCATTACTTGTTGCTTAATAGTATTCCATTACATTCATATACAACAATTTGTTTAACTATTCCCCAACTGATGGACATCTTCTCCATCTCCTATTTTTCCACCAAAAAAAGAGTTACTATAAATGTTTTCGAATATGTAGGTCAACCCCTCCTTTATAATGACCTCTTTGGGATACATATCTACTAATGCTTTTGCTGGACCAAAGAGTATACACAGTTTTATAGCCCTTTGGGCACAGTTGCAAATTGCTCTCCAGAATGGATAGATCAGTTTACAACTCCATCCACAGAATTAGTGTCCCAATTATCCCATGTTCCCTTCATCGTTTATCATTTTTGGGTCATATTAGTCAATCTAATTGATGTGAGGTGGTAGCTCAGAATTGTTTTAATTTGAATTTCTATAAGCAAAAGTGATTTAAATTACTTCTTCATATGCCTATAGATATCTTTGATTTCTTCATCTGAAAACTGCCTATTCTTATCATTTGACCATTAATCGATTTGGGAATGGCTAATCTTATATATTAGACTCAATTTCTTATACATTTGAGAAATGAGGCCTTTATCAAAGACACTTGTAAAGATTGTTTCCCAGCTTTCTACTTTCCTTCTAAAGTTTGTTGCAGTGGTTTTGTTTGTACCAAAGATTTTTATTTTAATATAATCAATATTATCTATTTTATATTTTGTAATGCTCTCTATCTCTTGGTTGGTAATGAATTCTTCCTTTTGCAATTGATCTTTCAGGTAGACTATTCCTTGCTCTTCTTATTTGCTTGTGGTGTCACCCTTTATTAATAAATCATGCACCCATTTTGTCCTTATCTTGGTATATGCTATGAGATGTTGGTCAATTTATACCTAGTCTGTGTCCTGTTGTTTTCTAGCTTTCCTAACAGTTTTTGTCAGATAGTGAATTCTTATGCCAAAGGCTTGGGTCTTTGGGTTTATCCAACAATAGGTTACTATGGTGATTGACTACTATATGTTGCGTACCTAATCTATTCCAATGATCCATCTTAACCAGTACTAGATAGTTTTTTATGATTATTGCTTTAAAATGCAGTTTGATATCTAGTATAACTGGGCCACCTTCTTTAATATATTTTTCATTAATTTCCTTGATAATCTTGCCCTTTTGTTCTTCCAGATGAACTTTTTTGTTATTTTATCTGCCTCTATAAAATAATTTTTGGTAGATTGGTATGGTACTGAATAAATAAACTAGTCTAGGTAGAATTATAATTTTTATTACATTGGCTTTACCTGCTCATAAGCAATTGAAATTTTTTCTAATTGTTTAGATCTAACTTTATTTGTGTGAAAAGTTTTTTTATATTTGTGTTCATATAGTTCCTGGATTTTTCTTGGCAGGTAGATTGCCAAGCATTTTACATTGTTTACACTTCTTTTAAGTGGAATCTTGCTTTATGTTTCTTGCTGCTGGGATTTATTGATAAATATAGAAATGCTGATGATTTGTGTTGGTTTATCTTATATCCCATAACTTTGCTAAAGTTGCTAATTATTTCAAGTATTTTTAATTGATATTTTTAGAGCTCTCTAAGTATGCCAATATATCATCCACTAAGAGTAATACATTTGTTTCCTTATTGCCTATTCTAATTCCTTTTATTTCTTTTTCTTCTATTATTGCTATAGCTAGCATTTCTAATACTATATAATAGTGGGAATAATGGGTATCCTTGCTTAAAATTAGTAAAGAATTTTTACAACCAATACTAATTTTCCACTTCCCTCTTAATCTTGGTTACATTGGCTTTGTTTGTACAGAAGTTTTTCAATTTCATGTAATCAAAATTATCCATTTTACATTTTATAATGCTCTCTATCTCTTGTTTGGTCATAAAGTCTTCCCCTCTGCATAAATCTGACAGGTAAACTATATCTTGCTTTCCCAGACTGCTTACAGTATCAGCCTTTATACCTAGATAATGCACCCATTTAGACTTGACTTATAAGATGGTGTTAGATAATGGTCTATGCCCATGTTCTGCCATACTATATTCAAGTTTTCCCAACAGTTTTTGTCAAATAGTGAGTTATCCCAAAACTGGGGTTGTTGGGTTTATCAAACAGTAGATTACTGTAGTTATTGACTGCTGAGTCTCATGTACCCAAACTATTTCATTGATCTACTACTCTGTTCTTTAGCCAGTGCTAAGTAGTTTTGATGTCTGCTGCTTTAAAATATAGATTAAAATCTGTCAAGCCACTGTCCCTAGCATTTCTTTTTATTAATTCCCTTGATATTCTGGAACTTTTTTTATTCCAAATGAATTTTGTTACCAATTTTTCTAGCTCTGTAAAGCAATTTTTTGGTAAATTGATTGATATGGCACTAAATATGTAATTTAATTTAGGTAAAATTGTCATTTGTATTAGATTAGCTCGACCCAACCATGAGCAATTGATGTTTTTCCAATTAGATCTGACTTTGTGTGAAAAATGATTTGTAGTTGTGTTAATATAGGTCCTGGGTTTGTTTTGGAAGGTAATTTCCCAAATATTTTATAATCACTACAATAACTTTAAATGGGATTTCTCTTTCTATTTCTTGCAATTGAATTAGAAATATGCATGAATGCTGAGGAGTTATGTGGGTTTATTTCATATCCTTCAACTTTACTAAATTTATTTCTTCTCAAGTAGTTTTTTACTTGGTTCTCTAGGATTCTTTAAGTATAAAATCACATCATCTGGAAAGAGTGATAGCTTGGTCTCTTCTCTGCCTAATTTGATTCTTTCAATTTTTTTTCTTTTCTAATTACTACTCCTAACATTTTTAGTACCAGATTAAATAAAAAGGGTGATAGTGGACACCCTTGTTTCACCCCAATCTTATTCAAAATGGTTCTAGCTTATCCCCATTACATATGATACTTGCTGATGGCTTTAAATAGATGCTACATATTATTTTAAAGAAGCATCCATTTATTCCTATACTTTCTAGTGTTTTTAATAGGAATGGATGTCATATTTTGTCAAAAGTCTTTTCTGCGTCTAATGAGATAATTACGTGGTTTCTGCTAGTTTCATTATTGATACAATCAAGTATACTGCTGATTTTCCTAATATTAAACTATCCTTGCATTCCTGGAATAAGTCCTACCTGATCAAAGTGTATTATTCTTTGATAAGTTGCTGTAGTCTTTTTCTAATATTTTATTTAAAATTTTTGCATCTATATTCATTAGGGAAATTGGTCTAAAATTTTCTGTCTCCATTTTGTCTCTTCCTGATTTAGGTGTCAGTACCATATTTGTGTCATAAAAAGAATTGGGTAGGCCTCGTTCTTCACTAATTTTCCCAAATAGTTTGTAGAGTATTGGAATAATTATTCTTTAAATGTTTGATAGAATTCACTAGTAAATCCATCTGGCACTGGAGATTTTTTCCTAGAGAGTTCACTGATGGCTTGTTCAATTTCTTTTTCTGAGATGGGGTTGTTTAAGTAATTTACTCCCTCTTCAGTTAATCTGCACAACTTATATTTTTGTAAATATTCATTTGTTTCACTGAGATTGTCAAATTTATGTGCATACAATTTGGCAGAATAATTCTTAATTATTATTTTAATTTCCTCTTCCTTGGAGGTAGATTCACCCTTTTCATTTTGATACAGGTAATTTGGTTATCTTCTTTCTTTTTTTTATCATATTGAGTAAGGGCCTATCAATTTTATTGGTTTTTTCATAAAACCATCTCTTAGTCTTATTTATTAATTCAATAGTTTTCTTAGTTTCAATTTTATTATTCTCTCCTTTGGTTTTCATTATTTTAAATTTAGTATTTAATTGGTGATTTTCAATTTGTTGTTTTTCTAGCTTTTTCAATTGCATGCCCAATTCATTAACGTCCATTTTCTCTAATTTATTCATGTATGCACTCAGGGATATAAAATTCCTCTAAGAACTGCCTTTGCTGTATCCCGCAAATTCTAGTATGTTTTCTTATTATTGTCATTCTCTTGAATGAAGTTGCTGATTGTTTTTATAATTTCTTGTTTAACCCACTCATTCTTTAGGATTAAATTGTGTAGTTTTCAATTAGTTTTTAGTCTATCTCTCCATGGCCCTTTCTTGCATATGATTTTTATTATATCATGATATGAGAATGATACATTTAATATTTCTGCTTTTCTGCACGGAATTGTTAGGTTTTTATGCCCTAGTACATGGTCAAAGTTTGTGCATGTGCCATGTACTGCTCAAAATAAGGTCTATTCCTTTTTATCCCCATTCATTTTTCTCCAGAGATCTATTATGTCTATCCTCTGTAAAATTGTATTTACCTCCTTAACTTCTTTCTTGTTTATTTTGAGGTTAGATTTCAGAGAGGGGGAGATTAAGCTCCACCACTAGTAGAGTTTTGCTATTTATTTCTTCTCTAATGCCCTTAACTTTTCCTCTAGGAATCTGGACACTATACCACTTGATGAATATATGTTAAGTGATGATATCAACATTCTTGATGTTGCCTCTTAGCTGAAAATAGTTTCCTTCCTTATCTCTTTTAGTTACGTGCATTTTAGTTTTTGCTTTATGTGAGATAAGGATTGCTATCCCTGGTTTTTTTTTTTTAACTTTAGCTGAAGCACAATATACTCTAGCCTTTTACCTTTAACCTGTGCATATCCCTTTGTTTCAAATGTGTTTTTTGGAGACAGCAAATTGTAGGATTATGTTTTTTAATCGCTTCTGCTATCCACCTCTGTTTTATGGGAACTTTTATTCAATCACATTCACAGTAATGATTACTATCTCTCTCTTTCCCTTCATCCCTCTTTATGTTTTTGTTTCTTCCTTCTCCCCCTCTCTAAGGGTTTTCCTTTGACCACTGTCTCCCTCAGTAATCCCTCCCTATGACCCCCCCCCCTTCTTTACCTACCCTTTCCCCTTACGACTATTTCCTCCCCTTCTTATCTGCCCTCATCCCCTCCTACTGCCTATAGGGCACAATGAATTTTTATACTTATTGGAGTATGTTATTCCCTCTTTGACTCAAACCAATGAGAGTAAATTTCTTACAGTGCTCCTCTCCCTCCCTCCTCTCCCTCTATTTAATGAGTTTTTGTGTTTTTTCACGTTAGAATCTTACATTTAACTGATTATGTTGATCTCTCTTTGAAACAGAAACAATGAGAATAATGTTCAATGATGTTCATCTCCCTCTCTCCTTCCCCTCTATTATATTATGTTTTTATGCCTTAGTGTGGTGTAATTTACCTTTTTCTCCCTCATTCTTTCCTTTTATCCCATTACAGTCCCTTTGAACTCCTTAATAAGGTTTTTTTTTAATTATTCTGTTAGTTCATTTATATTCACACCCTCGATCTATGTATATCCCTTTAAAGGTCTTGATAATCATATAAATTTCAATATTGATGGGTATCAGCTTCTCATATATGGATGTAAACAGTTTTCTCTTATTGCATCCCAAGTTATGTGCTTATGTGTTATGTATGTGAGTGTGCATGTGTGCATATATGTATGTGTGAGTGAGTGTGTGTTTTCCTTGTTTACCTTTTTATGTCTTTCTTGAGTCTTATAATTGGAGTTCAAATTTTCCATTTAGCTCTGGCTTTTTCATCAGGAAAGTCTGGAAGTCCCTTATTTCATTAAATGGCCATTTCCTTGCCTAAAAGTTTATACTCAGTTTTGCCAGGTAGTTGATCCTTGGTGAAGTCTTAGCTCTTTTGCCTTATGAAATATCAAACAGATCAGGAAATAAATTCCTAAATAACCCTATCTTAGAAAAAGAAATTGAATAAAATATTAATGTACTCCCTAAGAAAAAATTCCAAGGACACGATGACTTCACAATTATATCAAATAGTTAAAGAACAATTAATCCCAAATAAGGGAGAGAGCCAAGATGGCAGAGTTGAAACAAAAAAATTGTTAAGACTTATATTTTACAGGTATTGGAGGTGGTTGTGGTGGGAGCTCATGAAATTTCCTGTTTCTATTTAGGAATTTATTTCCTGATCTGATAATCTCAGTAATTTATATTTTGGTATGTATCCATTGACTTCTCTCAGACTGTCAGATTTATTGGCATATATTTTTGCAAAGTATTACCTAATGATTGTTTTCATTTCTTCTTCATTGGTGGTAATTACATCCTTTTCATTTTTGAAACTGTATGTTTTCTTTTCTTCTTTTTAAAAAATCAAGTTAATGTAGCACCAATGCAATATTCACAGCACCACAGACCACTATAAATATACCTGCATAGTGCTAAAATGCAAAATATAACAGACTCTCCATATTCAAGACAGAAGCAAAACATTTACTCAGACACCAGCAAACCAAATCCCCAAACCAGTAAACCAATTCCATCAGAGTAGCAAAGTAGTTAATAAACCACAACAGCGCACAGTGCCACAGCATCCTTTATCCTTCCCATAAATCTATATTTACTCACAAGCCCATCTGTCTCCCTTGGATGCCTTCTCTCCTCCCAGCTGTGTCTAGCAACTCTTACTCTCAGCTTCCTGTGAGCTCTGGTCCATCCTTCAGCAAACTCCTCCCTCTATAGGCTCCATGTGATTATATTCAGCCTATTAAAAGGCAGGGTGTATTTTCAAAGCAGGGAAGGTCTCCAAATTCCCTTAGGCTTATTAAGGGGCAGGAAAGATCTTCAATATACCATTATCATTACAATTAAGCAATGGCTTAACTATATTATTTGTTTGTTTTTTTCCACAAAATAAACTTCTAGGTTTATTTATCAATTCAGTTTTCTTTCTTCTTTCTTTCTTTCTTTCTTTCTTTCTTTCTTTCTTTCTTTCTTTCTTTCTTTCTTTCTTTCTTTCTTTCTTTCTTTCTTTCTTTCTTTCTTTCTTTCTTTCTTTCTTTCTTTCTATTCTTTTTCTATTTTGTTGATGCAAAAAATTGGAGAAATAAAATTTCCCCTAAGTACTGCTTTGACTGCACCCCATAAGTTTTGCTATGTTGTCTCATTGTCATTCTCTTTGGTGAAATTATTGATTTTTTGTATGATTTCTTCTTTAGCAGACTCATCCTTTAGGATTAGATGACTTAGTTTTCATTTAATTTTAATCTGTCTTTCCATTGCCCTTTATTGAATGCAAATTTTATTCTATTATGACTCAAAAAGCCCTACATTTAATATTTCTGTCTTTTCCATTTGATTTTGAGGTTTTTATGTCCTAATACATGGTCAGTTTTTGTGTAGATCCCATGTGCTGTTGAGAAAAATGGCATATCCCTTTCTGTTCCCATTCACTCTTCTCCAAAGGTCTGTCATATCTGACTTTTCTAACATTCTACTTACCTCCTTAGCTTCTTTTGTGTTTATTTTTTGGTGAGATTTATCAAGTTCTGAGAGGGGGCAGTTGATGTCTCCCAGTAGTACAGTTTTGCTGTTTCTGTAACTCACTTAACTTCCACTCTAAGAATTTGGATGATGTACTACTTGGTACATATATATTTGCTATTTGGTATTCCTTCATTGTCTATGGTGTTTCTTAGCAAGATATAGTTTCCTTCCTTATCTCTTTTAATTAGGTTTATTTTTGCTTTTATTTTGTCTGAGATGTAGATTGTTACCCCTACTTTTTTTTCCCTTTCATCTGAAGCCTAATGATTTCTGCTCCAGGCCCTTACCTCTCTCTTTCTCTGTGTCTGCAACAAGTGTGTTTCTTTTAAACAATATATTGTGGGAATCCTACTTTGTATTCCCTTTTCTATCTGCTTCCATTTTATGGGAGACTTCATTTCATTCAATTAGTAGTTATGATTACTAAATGTATACTTCCTTCCATCTTATTTTTCCTCCTTTTTGACCTCTCTCTCCTTTTACCCTTTCATTCCTCACCAGTGTTTCACTTCTGTCTACCATTTCCCCTGATCTGTCCTCCATTCTGTCAGGCCTCTTCCCCCTTTACCTGATCATCTCCCCTCCTACTTCACTATCAGATAAGATAAAATTCTATATTCTATATTTGACTGATAGTTTATATTAATCCCTCTTTGAGCCAATAATAATGAGAATAAGGTTCAAGCAACAACCATCCCCTTATCCTCTCATCTTCCCACCCACTGCAATAGGTCTTTCAGAGTTCTTCATGTGAAATAATTTTCTCCATTCCACCTCTTCCTGGACCCATTGTACTATTCTTTCTCGTTCCTTAAATATTTTTATGTCACTCTTTCAACTTCCTTTTATACCCCTATCCTCTGTCTATGTATATTGGTTCTAGCTGATATAATTATGATTATATCATAAATAATATATAAATGTAATATATTTGAATATATGAATATAAATAAATAAATGAAATATGATTAGTGATACAAATTTTAAGAATTACAAATATCATCTTCCTGTATAGGGATACAAACAGTTTAGCTCTATTGAATCTCTTATTTTTTCTTTTCTCTTTAATACATTTCTGGGTCTTGATATTGGATATCAAATTTTTGGTTTAATTCTGGTCTCCTCATGAAAGCTTGAAATCCTTGTAATTTATTGAATGATCAATTCCCCCCCTTGATGAATTATGCTTAACTTCTTTAGGTAGGTGATTCTTGGTTGTAGTCCTAGCTCCTTTCAATTCCAGAATATCACATTCCACTACCTCTTATCTTTTAATGTTGGAACTTTGTTAAATCCTGTGTCATCCTAATTTTGGCTCCCAGATATTTCAATTATTTATTTCAAATACTTGCAGTATTTTTCTCTTACATGATAGTTTTGAAATGTTTGTATAATGTTCCTCGGAATTTTATTTTGAAATCTCTTTTCTGAGGTGATTGGATTCTTTTAGTACCTATTTTGCCTTTTGATTCTAGGACATCAGGGATGTTTTCCTTGATGATTTCTTGAAAGATGCGTCTCAAGTCCTCTTTTTGAACAGGAGGCCACTGGGGTCTGTTACTTTATCAGATGGTGCTGAGCTGGAATTCTATTGGGGTGTTTGATGTGTGCTCAGACTAGTGGAATGTTTCTGCATTTCCCTGGGGCTACACTGAAGCACATGGTGGTCTGGCTGCTGGTGGCTACCTGTGTGGCCAGTGCTATGTTGAAGCATGTGCCGAGGGCCCAACACTGACAGTTGCCTGTTTGCTTATGTACCATTAGTGTTGGTTTCTATCTGTTTTCCCAGGGATATGCTGAAGCACATGGCCGTTCTCAGAACTGGAATATGCCTGTTCCTCTGGTTATGCAGAGGTATGTGGGGTGTCTTGGTGTTGGTGTTTGCCTGCTACATTGCTCTGGTACTCAAGATCTCCTTCTGGTTTGCTGAGGTGGCACTTTCTGCTGGCTTCCTGGGTTTCTTCCTGTTCCTGACTGCACTCCTTTTTACCTGAGTGAGACAAATTTTTCCTGCCAATTCCAAGTTTCTTGGGCTCAACGATGGTTCCACCCACACATTTTTGCTAGATCTGCTGTTCTAGGATTTGTTTTGGGATGCTATTTTATGGTTGTTTGGAGGTGAATATAGGAGAGTTACAATTATTTATTGCTTACTCTGCCATCTTGGCTTCCCACAAGTGTCAGTCATGTCTTTTTGAAGGCTACATGCCCATTCAATTCAATCAAAGAAACAAACAGGATAGAACTCCCAGACATCTTGAACCAATGTGGAGATTCTCTTCTAGAAATGATCTCCAAGTTGATAATGATGGGAGCAATTTATGCCACAATTTTTCTACAGTTTACATGTCATTAATTTTTCTTTCAATACATCTAACACCATAGTAAATGCATATAATACATACGTACACATATATACTATATAAATATACACATGTGTGTATATACACTCACATGCGAACATTGACAGGATTTGTAGATTTATTCCCAATGAAAATTATTTAAACATTTTCAATCTAAAATATTCAAGGGACACAGCAAAACATTTCCTAAATTAAACCAAACATCTGAAAAATAAGACAGTTTATCAGCAACCAGAAATAAGCCATGCAGTAAAATGTGGACAACCTCAAGAGAGATAGATAGATAGATAGATAGATAGATAGATAGATAGATAGATAGACAGACAGACAGACAGACAGACAGACAGACAGATAGATAGATAGATAGATAGATAGATAGATAGATAGATAGATAGA
>NW_027185860.1:4276695-4311250 GCF_028583685.1 Petaurus breviceps papuanus
AGATAGATAGATAGATAGATAGATAGATAGATAGATAGATAGATAGATAGACAGACAGATAAAGATGATAGATGCAGCACTTCGGATGGTATTGAAAATGACTATTGTGGTGTACTTCAGGAATGATATATGTTATTCATTTTGATGCACTATTCTGATTCAGTCCCTGAAAACTTTATTTAATCTATTTGTTAGCTCCACAAAATGTCATTAAATAATAACTTTCAAAGTTTCAATCATCTTTTTTTCTCTAATATATTTCTCTTTCATTAAAAATTTTAGGAATTACACATAAAAAACTTTAACATTATTTATTTTAAAATTTTGAGTTTCAAATTCTTTTCCTCCCTCCAGACCCTCTCTCCTTCAGAAGCCAAGCAATTTGGTGTCAATTACACATATAATATTATGCAAAACATATTTCCATATTAGGCATGTTGTAAAAGAAAACAGAGACATAAAAACCTAAGAAAAATAAAGGTTTAAAAAGAGTATATTTCAGCCAGCATTCAGAGTTCATCAGTTCTCTTTCTGAAGGTAGACAGCATTTTTCATCATGGTTCTTTGGAATTGTCTTGGACTGTTGTCTTGATCTTCAATGTTTGTTAGTTAGAAAATGAAAGAAACCTAATATTAAACAATACATCCTTTTTACAACGTTAGTGGTGGAGTGGATAAATGCTGCACTTGGAGTGAGGAAGAATTAAATTCAAATTTCACCTCTGAAACTACTGCTATATGATTTGATTTCTCTCATTGTCAGACTTCTGCACTAACTTATAAGCAGGGTGAAAGATCTTTGAAGCATTAAGTAATTATTGATGTAGGAATTTATCTTCATGATCTATGTGCTGATGTTATTATAGAGTATTTAGATGATCCTCAAGTCACTTAGGGGAACCAATCATGAAATGGGCTTAGGCTAAAATCTCTTTCAGGAAAAAAAATACAAATAATGTGAAAAATTGACTGGAGTTAGTGTGAGCAGGAGAGTGATCCTGGATTCTTGTACTTTACAGATCCTTTCTGTCTTCTAATGTTAAGAGAGAAGATTTTCAATTCCTTCTGATTCCTGAAAGGAAAGAAAAGACTCTGGGAAGAAGCTGATATGTACAACTTCATTCATGTTACCATTTCCACTTGGTACACTAGAGCCAGAGAAATTTTCCCTTAGGTGAGATCCAGAACTCTTTCTCTTGTTGAGTTGAATTTCATACTACCAAAGGAAAAATTCCATTCTGTATTGTGTGAATGTCTCTTCAAATATACATTTTCCTTTGATTCTATTTTGTTATCAATGTGGATAAATTTATTTACTTATTATGTTCTATTTGTGCTCATTATGAAATTGCTATGTTGTGGGAAGATCATCACACCTTGTACATAAAACTTAGGGTCTTACTTTTCCTAAAATCAGCACCATACAGCTAACACTAGCCTTTATTGACTCCACCTCCCTCAGCTTCCTATCTCATCTATTTGGAGGGCTAGAGTGTGAAGTATTAAACTCTTCCCAATGCCTTCCTTTATATAGGGCAGAAACTAAACTCTCAGATCACTCCACATTGCATCTGCTATCCTGCCTGGTTTTTACTCCACAGAGCAATATGTCCCCATGCTAGGTCCCTCCAAAGGTACCATGTCCTGCCTTTCCTACCTACTTCTGTGTCTTATTTCTTCCTTTAGATTATAAGCTTATTGAGGGCAGGAGCTATTTTTCTTTTTATTATTTGCATCCCAGTGCTTTGAACACTATTGTGTTGTAGATGATTAATACATGTTTATTGAATTTGATGAATTGGCCCATGACATAGCAATCAGAAGTTTAGCTTGAAATTAAAATTACATCCTCTCAACTAATAATACTCAAAGGAACAGATAGATTTAATTCTAGCCTGGAATCTCTTTTCTATGAGGATAGCAGAGTGGCCAGACTCTACCCCAACATTGTATTTTCCTTCCTGTCAGGAATCGGGGAAGATACTTTAGAGATGTCTGTTTTTGCCACCCTACAAGCCACCTCTAGACAGACCTATATGGGTCTGCATGAGGAAACTGTGTAGACACAGAACACACACCTTCCACTTATGTATATAGATATATATGATCAGTTATGCTATTACATATTTTATATGTATATATACACATACACAAAATATTATATATTAACATTATCAGTATGTAATATGAATTATGTATATACACATATACATGTTTGTATGGATTTATATGGAGGGAGGATATGCTCTCCAATTCAAATTTATACTTTATGCATTCCTGTCATATGTTTGTTGATGTTTGATGTTTCCCTACAAATTCTCCACAGAAGATTTCCATGTAAGGCCCTCCTTTTGCTATTTTGGAATCTTGGAAGTATCAGTATTAGGACAACATAAATTTGAAAAGAATCCATACACACATATACATATGGTGGGTGTATGTATATTTATATATGTATATTTATACACACATATGTAATATAGAATATTGTGTGTGTGGGAGGTTAACTACAAAAATGTCTGGAGACTATAATTTCAAACTTTTAAAAACTGACAAATTGAATACCCATAATAAAATAGATGAAACAAAATACTGACATTTAGAAATATTTAAACAGCAATTCATCTGTCTTCAAATAGTACAATATATCTGAAGGAGAAAAGTATTTCTTCTTACCTTATGAAAACACTCCATTTAGTGTTGGGGAATAGAGATAAATTTATTTTGCACAAATGCACATTGGTTGGCTGTTGTTCTTTGTTCTCTAAGAGGACCAAAATGATATCCCTATGTTAGAGTCAAGTTTCAATGTGTCTGACTGTGGCTGATCAGACCAATAATGAGTTCAGAATGCTCTACCACAGGTGGGGCACAAATAGTCTGCATTAACATTTGGGTTGGATATTCTAAACTCGACCATTCTGTGTTTAATTTGAGCTGTTTTAATTCTGCTTTGCTCATAGAACATAGTACCTTGTCTGATGTGGGCATGCCATGTTGAGAAGTCCTATGCCAGTGTCTCTCATGTCACACAATCAATTACAAAGTTCTTGAGAGATACCTTGAGAGTGTCCTTGTATAGCTTCTTTTGACCACCAAGTGAATCCTTGCCCTGTGTGAGTTCTCCATAAAGTCTTTCTGGAAAGCATAAGTTTTGCATTCGATGGTCAGCCCATCAGAATTGTGCTCACTGAAGCAGAATTTGAAGGCTTGGCAGTTTAGTTTGAGTAAGGACCGCAGTGTATGTCACTTTATCCTGACAAGTGATCTTCAGAATCTTCCTAAGACAATTCAAATGGAAGCGATTCAGTTTCCTGGCATGGTGCTGGTAGACTAGGTTTCACAGGCATACAACAATGAAGTCAGCACAATGTCTCTGTAGACCTTCAGTTTGGTAGTCTAAATAGTTCTTCTCTCCTATACTTTGCTTCAGAGCCTCCCAAACACTGAACTAGCTCTGGCAATGCAGGTGTCAACCTCATTATCAATATGTACATCCCTGGAAAGTATGGGTGTGTTCAAGGGAGATTAGTACCTCTGGTGTGAAGGCTGATGAGCCTTTTTCAGGAAGGCTTTCCACTTCTGCTGTCCACCTGTTCCACCCAACCTATGGCTCCAAAAAACTACAGCAAGTGCAATGGCCACATCCCGGTAAACTGTTTCAGCAGGCAGATAAATGCAGATTGGGTACTATTATACATATAAATAATACTATGTGTATATATCTATATCTATATATATGATATATAAAATCTATTTATATGTAATATGTATATATATACTATATAAACAGTCATTGTATGTAACATATACATATATCTACCTTATATTTATATATGTGTGTTTCATGGATGAAAAAATATTTTCGTTTTTATTTCTTTTTCATTTTATGGAAAATTTTAATATCACTTGTATTTTCCTATATATCTTATCCCTCTCATTTCCAGAGATATACCCATTATAACAAGAAGTGAATGAGAAAAACTAACCAACATATTAACCAAGTCAGAAATTATATGCAGCATTGCACACCTATATCTCCCCTTTCTATCCACTTTAGCACAGAAAGGAGGGAAAATGTTGCTCAAATCTCTTCTTTAAGCCATTATAGTTTACTGCATTCAATATTATTTTTCTTGTTCTTTCTATTTACATTGCTTGTTGCTTGTGGGTATTGTTTTTCTAATTCTGCTTTACTTCGTTTTGTATAAGTTCATTTAAGTCTTCCCAATGCTCCTCTGTGGGACAGCTAGGTGGCTCAGTGGATAGTGCCAGGCCTGATGTCAGGAAGACTCATTACTGGCTTTAGACACAGCTGTGTGACCATGGTCAAGTCACTTAACTCTGTTTGCCTCAATTTCTTCATCTGTAAAATGAGCTGGAGAAGGAAATAGCAAATCAGTCCAATATCTTTGCCAAGAAAACCCCAAATGGGGTCACAAAGAGTCACCCACCACTTAAAAATGAACCAACAACAAAATGCTTCTCTGTATTGATACAATCCTCATTTCTTATAGCACAGTAGCATTCTATTATATTCATGTACCATAACTTGTTTAGCCATTCCTGAATTGATGGGAAACTCCTGTTTCCAGTGTTTTTGCCATTATAAGATGTTGATAGAAGTGATGATATTGATCATGTTGATATTTTTTGATGAAGATGGATAAAAAATAGGTGGATAGATAAATGTGAGAACTTTTTTTCAGGTATTGATCTATTTAAGATATATGCCCAACAGTAATATTTTAATCACTTTTTCAAAGGTAAGCATTTTAAGATATAGATAGATAGATAGATAGATAGATAGATAGATAGATAGATAGATAGATAGATAGATTTAAGCAGAAGCATCCAGATAGCTGCCATCCAATACAATCACAGTATGTTTTTTGGATTTTTTTAAATATCCAGGTTTGTGGAATGTTCTAATGTTCTTTAACAAAGTGAGAAGTGTTCTTGGGGATAGGTAGCAATTAGCAATATTTCTGACAGCAACTAGAGATGCCAGAACACAGCAAACATCTGGCTCATGTTTAGGATCTTCGCATACCTCTATGAATTTCATGATTTTCAGGCACCCCAGAAATCAATCTGCCAGCATTATTTTGTTAAATAGGAACTGTTTAAAAAATTAAAAAAAACTTTTTATTTAAAGTTTTGAGTTCCAAACTCTATCCCTCTCTACCCCCTTTTCACTGTCTCCTCCTGAGACAGTAACAATCAGGCACAGGTTGTACATGTGCAATTATGTAAAACATTTCCATATTACTTGGGTGCTCTTCTAGGTGCTGGTGATACAGAAACAAAAATAAAACAATGTTTGGTGTCAAAAAAACTTTACTCTATTGAAGGAAATATATACATAAATAAGTATATACAGAATGTAGAATTTTGTAGTCTGAACTTGACTCAGGCTGGTCCCCAGATAGTTCAGGCTTGATATTGGAATGAAGTGAAATACTTGTAGGCCATTCAGTAGTTATCAAAAGGAGGATTATTTAACCATATAATAGGTAGGATATTCAACAAGGATAAAGCATTCAATTAAGGAGATGGAGGGAGATCAACACCCCATCTTCTTCCTCTGTAGAGAAATCATCTTTTTAGCAAAGCAAGGTATGGTGGTAATGTATACCATATTTTATCCTTTATTCTATGAGAGAGAATTTATATTTTATTATCTCTTCTCTGAGACTATCATTTTGCCTCATTAGTCAGAATTCTGTATTCTTTTATGTAGGAGTTATCACATTTATTGTTCTTTGGTGCAGCTTATTTGACACTATAGCAGTTCATGCAAATCTTTACATGTATCTCTCAATTTCTACTATTCTTTATTTATTATCATGCAGTAATATTATACTGTTTATATGCCATAAATTTTCTCATTTATTTCCTAATTGATGAGTATCCACTTTTTTTTCAGTTCTTTCCTCCCACAAAGAACCTTGCTATTGATATCTTTATATCTATTCAACATTTGTTTCTGAACTTGCTAGGAATATATAAACTTTTGAAAATGATTTTTCTATAGCACTGTGACAGTCACACAATTGATTGAGAAGTACTTCAGATATAAGATCCTGTTATACTTATTTGCTGATTACAATCATTTTGATGAATTAAAAAATTCAAGCTTAAAGACTTTTCTTAAAAGGAGTCTCATGCAAATGTTAGGATATTGTGGGGCTTTGATAACTGCCATTCTGTTCAATGATTATTAACATCAAAAAAGACATAAAAAGATACATGCACACAAAAGATGTTTTCCAATGTGATAGAAGTGATACTAAAGAAGATGCAAAGATAAATCAGATTTGTAAGGTTTTTTTCAATAGTTCTCTTTGTGGAATATATTGTATTGGCTGAATTAAACCCAGTAATACTACATGGCTTCCTCAATGACATTCAATTGACCTATCAATAAAAGAAAAACTAAATGAATGAAAAATGCCTATTATCTTATTACATGACTAATTTGCTTAGTTAGTACATTATTACATGTATCTGAGATGTGTACTGAAGATGTAAAACAGGTTTGGTACAGAACGAGATAGGAAGAAATAAATTAGGCTAGATTTCACTTGAGAAAATATTCATTGCTCCCAATGATCTCAACCTCCTCTGTGGTACAAAAAAAAACTCGTTTGTTTGCTTTTTTAAAAACAAAAATAATGTCTCATTACTGTACAGTTGAGAATTAGAGCGTGTCAATCTTAAAAGAATCATTTGTACATGATAATGGAGATATGTTTAGTAGATACAAGGAAACTACATTTTGTGTAAAAGTGATTTTTGTATAAGAAGTGGCATAAAGGATACCACTGAAAAAATATTTTCATAAAATGAGGTAGGCTAATTATAGGCCAAGAGAGATAAATAATATGGAAGGAAAGTCCAAATGCTGTATTGGTATCCATTTCAAGTTAAAGGACTTGAAAAAAAGTTCTCTTGCACATTGGAAAGTCATTTAATGGAAAACATGTATACAGGCAAAGACAAGATGAAAAGGAATGAATAGGTTGCAATCTGAATCAATGCATGGAGTACTTAACCTGAGATCCATCGAAAGAGTGAAGTATTAGAAGTAACAATAGATAGCATACTCATGATGTTAGCAAGTGCTAGAAAGGTAGAGGAAGTATGATGTAGTGAGAAGAGTAATGAACTTGGAACCAGGGGAGCATGGGTTTGAATCAAGGTTCACTAGCTGTTTGGTAATTGGCAAGTCATTGAACCTCCCTCCTTATGACTCACTTCCTCCATATCTTAACAATCAATCCCTCTTTGCCAGGGTTGTTGTATCTAAAAGATGTATATAGATATAGATAGACATAGCTAGAGGTATTTATATCTATATTTATCTCTCATCCATCTCATCTATCTGTCTGTCTGTCTGTCTATCTATCTATCATCTATCTATGAAACAGAGACACAGAGAACTTTCAAACACTGTGTAGTAATACCTCATATCTGTAAAATTCTTTATGGTTTTCCTGTTGTTTTTCTTACTTCCCTCCTCATTTACCTCATTTTGTAAACAAGAAAACAAACTTCAAGAAAGTGAAGTCTTGCTTGTGGTCACAGTTAGTATGTGAGGTAGGATATGAACCCAAGTGTCCTGACACCAAATCTAATGTTCTAGCCACTAGACCTCGCTGCCTCAGCTATTATTATCATTATCATTATGATTATTAATGATTCCATTTTGTGTAGTAAAAGCTGAATCCAAAAAGATTTTGATGATTTATAACATACAGTTGAGTCAAATTAGATGAAATGTAGCTGAGATGAATGTAAAGTAACATAGTAGGATTAAGAGCTGGAAGGGACCTTAGAAATGGTGTAGTCCAACCTTCCCACTTTTTCAGTGAAGAGACTGAGTCCCAGAGAGGCTATTTGATTTACTAAAGGTATATATGTGGCAAATAGGAGAGATGGAATTTGAACATAGATCCTCTGAATACAGTTCTAGGACTCTTGCCACATTCCACAGCCACTTCAGACATAAGCCATACAGATATGCACCAGGCAAAGCAAAATTATACAATACATCTTATGGGAAATAATTGAACATGTTACTCACTTGAAAACTCAATACATATGATAGGACTACCAGGAAAGATAACTTGATTTTATCCTGCCTTAAAAGGTGTAATGTGCAGGACAAGTTCTATTCTACTTAGAGCACAAGTAAAATATTTTTGTCAAGGCTGGGTGTCAGATATAAGAAGGAAAATTATAAACTAGAGGAAGTTCAAAGATGGTGACCAGGATTGTGAGTTTAATGTAGTTATAGGTTGAATGACAGGTTGTAGGATAGGTGGGAAGTAAAATAAATACTTATCCTGTCAAAGACAAGACTTGAGGGAAGCATGACTACAATTTTCATGTATTTGATGTGCTCTCACATAGAAGAATGATTAAAGACTTTTTTTATCTATAGGGGGAAAAGTGAATAGCAATGGCTAGAAGTTTCATAACATCATATTTTGGTTGCAAGTAAGATGCTTCCTAATGGTTATAACTACATGAAAATGGGTATGCAGGTTCTGTCATGTCAGAGGACACTAGAAAATCAGTTGTCAGAAATAAGAGAGAAAATTCCTGATCAGGTATAAACCATTATCAGGGATGTCAATACTGAAGGTAAAATTAAAATGTAATTGGGAAATATTTTAAAAATCAATAAAAATATAGCATGGATAATGTTAATTTATGGTTTTCTAAGTCAATATTGGCCCACAGATCCATTTATATTTGAGTTTGATACTATTGGGCTTAATGAATTTTGAGGTCCCTTTAAACTCAGAAATTCTGTGATTTTTATTGAAATTCCCTGGAGTTTTACAATACTCTTCCTTCCTTGGAAGGCAAATAAATTTTGATTAAATTGCAATCAGTAAAAATATAGAATTATGGTGCAATATATTTTATTATATGCAATATGACAAAGTAGTACAATATTCCTTAATAAATAAATTTTAGTTCTATAGCTAGAGTATGCATTGTTATTAGAAATCATTATGCAACAGTTTAATGTTTATCCAGGGGTACATTATAATTAACTATGACTAGGTCTATAAACATGTCAACATTAATAATTCCATATTAATACAGTTTATGCTCATATATTTTTTAAAATACCTATTTACTTTTCTGTATGAATTTTACCATATTGGTAGATATTCATGGGTAATTGAGTGTTTTCATGGTATTTTTATGTAAAAATTAATCTTGCCATTTGACAACTCAGAAAGTGGAATGGAAAACAGAGGAATTTGTACACATAATCAGGTCATCTGAATCTATTTTCTTTTCTTCCATGATCTGGATAGTTGCTTTTTTCTCCATTTTAACTTTACAAGGAAGCTCTTTTAAGATACTATTTTTTAAATGTTTGAACTTACAAATTCCACTCACAAATTTGGAATATATTCTGGCTAGTCAATTTATAATGAACTACATTACTAGAAGTAGCATTTGGCTATGGAACATGGCTTTTAGTTGCATAATTATTTCTTTTCATTAAAACAATGAGCATATCATAATGAATAAAACATTTGAATGCCATTTTATCTACTAGTGAAATACAAACACTAACCATAAACTGAGTTCACTCCACCCCATTTACATGCCAACATTCACTAAATCGATGTCTTGAATTTGACCAAAAGAAAGGGGGGACAAAGTTATCCAGAGTCATTCACCATCTCTGATTATCTCAGAAACTTAAAGACTATACCTTCTGAAACATAATGAATGTGAAAACATGGGACTTCACCTTTTGTGGAATATGAATAAATTAAATGTAATTTGTTTAATGGCAAATATATTTCTTTAAAGATAAAAATACATTTTCAAAGACAAACAACTAGAAGAGATTATTAAAGATGTAGGAAATTTTAACCATTTAATTTGGGACATTTATAAATATTTATATATTTTTATAAAATTCAGAAAGTAGAATAAATGTGCTGTAATGATAATGATATTATTTCTATGGCATCTACATTCATATATATTAAAATAATTTCATTAATACCACAGTTTTTTAATTTCAATCATTTCATGAAAACATTTCTAAATTATGTTTTTTTTATTTTCCTAACTTCTTTAACATGCATTTTGAAACTATTTTGATTTAAAAAAATTACTTTTATTATTTCTTCAAAGTTTTATCAATGCCTCTTATTTCATAGAACAGTCAATATCTCATATACCTTGACCCCATTATTGAACCTGTGTTGTGGCACAGAAAAAAATTAAGAAAAACTAACCAATAAGGTACTACATTTAATAGCATTTTCACTCTTACTGTAAAGATACTCATATTGACTGTGAAGAAGACACATGCATTACCAGTTCTTTGGTGTCAAAACTGGGCATTTAAAATTAGAGTTCAACTACTTCTCATTGTTGTTTTCATGTACTTTATTGTAGTCTATTTTGTACATTGCTCTCCTGGGGCCTATTTATTGCATCTGTTCATATGGATACTACCATATTACTCTGAATTAATAATACTGGTCATTTCTTCAAATGTACTAATATTCTATTGCATTCTTGCACCACAATTTGCTCAACCATTACCTAATTGATGGTCATCTATATACTTTATAACTTTTGGCTACCTCATACAACTTCATAATGAATATTTCTTTAAAAAAGAATGAAGAATTTACTCATATTTCTTGTATTATTCCAAATTGTTTTTCAGATAGAAATTAATTTATTATTGTTTTCATTATTGGTATCCATGTTATTCTTATCTTTTTTTTTAAATAGATTTCCTATAAAAAACCATATTATTCTTGGTTTTGTTTTTGTTGTTGAGATATGCCATGTGTGGTTTCGGGGTCAAGTCAAAGTGGGTTCAAATCCTGCTTTTGACAATATATCCTGATGGTATAACTTTTCTTTTAGTGTCCACAGTTTTATTTGCTGAATTCTCAAGGGTACTTAGAGATTCATACTTGTAGTATGGAGATTTATCTTCTGTTAATTTATAGAGATGCGAATTTCTGGTATATTATACTGATTACTTGATTGTAACTTTCTGGGCATATAGTAGGTGGTAAAATGTTTACTATCTGCAGTGATATGTTAACTAGTTTCTACTGTTTCTCAGCACAAGATGCATTGATTTATTAGTCAGGTCTTCTGAAGGAATTTTGTCCAGTCATTTCAAGCATGTCCAACTTCTTACGACCACATTTATCATGACCACCAAAAAGTATTGGAGTGGTTTGTCTTTTCCTTCTCCAGGTCATTTTACAGATGAAGAAACTGAGGCAAATAGGGTTAAGTGACTTTCCCAGGATTACACAGCTAGTAAGAGTCTGAGGCCATATTTGAACTCAGGGAGATGAGTCGTTCTAATTTCAGGTTTGACACTATCCAATATGCCATCCTAAAGGATAACTGGTCTAAAATTTCTGGAAGCAATAGATCAATCCTGACAATATCACCAGTTCCTCTATTTGTATAAAAAAATCCACAAGGCTAATGTATTCATCTGATTTTTAAAAATTTAGATATTGTTGAATATATTCATGTGGATGTTGCCCATGAAATACCTTTTACTTCCTCTTTTGAATTGTAATCGTTTCATAAGCTGGAGTTTACTGCTTTTGATTAAATTCAAGAAATCCAATAATATATACCTGTCATCAGCCTTTATAATTTGTTTTTAAAACGTAATTTCATTTTTTTCAATTAACCAAAATCCATCTCTTTTTCCTATTCTTTCTATTCCCCCATAGTTGAAAAGAAAAAGAGAGAAAACTCCTTGAAACAAATATGCATAGTCAAACAAAACTGCATCTCAAATTGGTCATGTCCAAATAAAATAAATCTCAGTCTGGACACTGTGTCCATCCCCTCTCTGTCAGGAGGTGGATAGTACGTTTCATTATGAGTCTTCTAGAATCCTGGTGGATATTGATCAGATTTCTTAACTCTTTCAAATTTGTTTTACTTTATCATATCATATTAATTATTTTCCTGATTCTGTCAACTTCACCATTCATTAAACAAGTCTTCCCAGTTTTTCTGACTTTGTTGTCTCCCTTATTATTTCTTATAAAACAATAGCATTCCATTAGAGTTATATTCTTAATTTGTTCAATCCTCCTCCACTTGATGGTCACTCTCTTAATTTTCAATTCTTTTTCACCATGAAACCTTTCCTACTCCCCCCCCTCTCTCTTTCTCTCTCTCTCTCTCCCCACATGCACATATTTCACATATAGTATACAAAATATATATGTGTATATATGTTATATATATTTACATATTGGTCATTTTTTTCTTCCTTTAATCTCTGGAGTCAAATTTGTGGGGTCAATAGGCATGCACGGTTTAGTAAGTTTGTGGGGATATTTATAAATTGCTTTTCAGAATATCTGGATCAGTTTATCAATTTATAGCTCTATCTATGGTGTATTTATTAATATCCATGGTTTCTCATAGTCCCTACACTGTCATTTGTTATTGTGAAATTTGCTTTTGTGCTAGGTAACAGGTTTGCTTTAATTTAGGTTTTCTTCAAGTTCTAGTTAAAATCTCACCTCCTTCAAGCAGCTTTTTCTGATCTCCTTTTATGTTAGTGCCTTCCCTCTGTCGATTATCTCTACTTTATCTTGCATATAGTTGTTGGTCAGTGTTTCTCTCCATAGTCTATGTAAGCTCCTTTACAGTAGAGGTTGTCTTTTGTCTTTTGTCTTTTCTTCTATTCTTTCTTTGAGTCTATTTAGCATCACGAATGGTATGTAATAGGTATTTAATAAGCATTTTTGACTGACTGTTTTCTTTAATTACATTGGTGATTTTAAGCATTTCAATATGGAAAGTGATAGGTTGGATTTCTTATTTTGAGCATTACTTGGATCTGCCCTTCATATCATTTGATTATTACTATATTCTCTCAGCAAGATGGAGGGAGGAACAGGAGAATTGTAGAGGTGACTGAAGGGAAAGATGCTAGGGACTAGAAGGACATCTCACCACAGTTAGTAGGAGTGCATATCACTAAAGAGTACACCCATGGAAGAGCAGATATGTGCCTGTGACAGAAAATAGGGACCTCATGATAGTTTTAAGCTGGGAGGAATTGATGTATTAGCAAACCACCTTCTTTTTAGAGAGTGTTGTGCCTCTATGGGCTGTGTGAGCTGCTGGAGGTAGATGTCTTCAGAATCAGTCACTGTTCTAATCGAAATTGCCTTCCTGTAATGTGCCAAGTGCCACAAAAAGATGGCAAGTCACTTGGAGGGTTTGTGGAAAGACAGAAATATTAATATATTGCTTCTAGATCTGAAAATTAATCCATTTTGAAGATCAATCAGTAGCAAATGCCAATAGCATAATAGACAATGACTAAAATGTATGCTCTTTGACATGAAATTACACTTTTAGAATATGCCCCAAAGAGGTCAATGACAAAAAGAATGTCTCCATATACACCAAAATTTATTTACAGAATAACTTTTCATAGAAACAAAAAATTGGAATCAGAATTAGGCAAAGGGAAAGCAGTGAATTTATATGAAATCAAGAAATAATAAAACAAAATATAAAGAATGAAAAAAAATAAATTGGGGTGGCTAGGTGGTACAGTGAGTAAGAGCACCGGCCCCAGAATCAGGAGGACCCGGGATTGGTTGCAACCTCAGAAACTTAACAACCCCCCCCCCCACAAAACTGGTGGTGTAACCTTGGGCAAGTTACTTAACCCCAATTGCTTAAAAAAAAGAATGAAAAAATAGAAGAGAATGTGAAACATATCATGGGAGAACAACTAATCTAGAGAAGAGATCAAGAATAGAAACAAAAGAATAATCAGACTACCTGAAAGCTATGATTAAAAAAGAATCTTGATATAATAATACAAGAAATAATTCAAGAAAAATTTCCTGAAGGATTAGAAGAAGAGGGGAAAGTAGAAATAGAAAAAAAATCACTGATTACCAACTGAAAGAGGTCCTACAAGGAAAACACCCTAGAATATTATAGTCAAATCCTTAAACCCTCATTTCCAGGATAAAATATTATATGCATCAAGAAAAAAAAAACTATATATGGTAGTGCCACAATTACACTTACACAAGACCTAGCAGTGATGACACTAAAAGTCCACCAGTCTTGGAATACTAAATATCAAAAGAGCAAAAGAACTGGGGTCCTGGCTGAAAATATCATACTCAGCAAAGATGAGTGTAATTCTGAATAAAAAAAAGACATTTAATGAATTGTCACACTCTCAGGACCTTGTTTAAAAAAAAAACTGAACTTAATTAATAGAAAATATGGCATAGAAGAGCCAAGAGAAACATAAGGCACATACCAAAGAACAATTACCAGGGATTCACTAAGGACAGACTATTTACCTTTTATGTATGTAAAATGTATGTCTAAGACTGTCATTAGTAATTGGGTAGTTCATAAGAAAGATTGGGGAGACCTCAGTATGGTATGACTTTTAAAAGTAAAATCACTCAGGAACAACTAAAAAGAGTAATTATCTCATATAAATGAGGTGTGAAAGGAAGAATTAATACAGAGGAATTAGATGGTGGAGCAGGGCTGCTAGTTCTGCAGACCTACTTACATTGGGAATGGGTTTAAGATGGAACACATAAATATATCTAAAAGAGTATTAAGCTCTTCTAAATTAAGAAAGAAATAAAACACTAAGGGGATGGGGGAGACTACAAGGGAAAGATCTTTAGAGGGGAGTGAGGGAATAGGTTAAAGAAGGATATAGAAGGGTGTTTAGATGAATGAGAAGGGGAGGATAAGGGAGAGATTCTTGAGGGTATAAAGGATGGATCTTTAGAGGGGAGGGTGTGGGAATAGTTCAAAAGGTTTTATAAAAGGGTGTTTAGATTTATGGCAATGGGAGGATAATGGGAGGAACCTTTGAGGGGGAGTGGTTCAAGCAATAGGAAGGTAAAGTAGCATGTAGAAGTAAAGTAGAGGAGTCAGGAGGGATAGGAAATGAGATTCATACACATTTGAAAACAAAGATTAGGGATAGAATCTCTTAGAGAAAGTATACGTTTACATATGTATGTATGTGTATATATATATGTATGTAAGTATATAATTTTATCTAAATATATCCATGCATAATTATGGCCTTCAGGTGGGAGGGGGAGGGGGAGGAAAGGGGGAAAAAGAGCAAAGTAAAAAAATATGCAACAGAGACCAAAGAAAACTTACAAGGGAGTAAAGATGGATAGCTTTCAGTACAATGCCTAGTATTGTATAGGCTTTCTTGAAATGGAAATTTATTGCTATATATTTTGAATTGTTCTTATGTTCTGCTGTGCATATGACATGCTTTTTACTTTTCTTATATTTTAATAATGTTTATTTTTCTTTTCTTATTTGTTTTAGTTTTAGTATTTGTCTAAAATTTAAAAAAAATGGAAAAAAAATAAAGCAAATGCTCTTCAATAGTGGATTGACTAAACAATTCATGGTATGTGTATATAATTGAATATTACTTTTATGTATTCAATTATATTTAAAGGATTAAATAATTTTCTAAAAATATAAAAAAAATTATATTAACAAATGGCATGTACTTTAAAGATTATGGGTATTCTGTGTGAATCTAATAAAGCTTGTAAGCAATTGTTTTTCTTTTTAAATAAATGCTTTGCTGATACCTTTTTTTATCACATAAATTTTTCAATTTTTCCTCTTCCTTTCTACCAGACATCATATTTTAGATTTTTAGAACAAATGAAAAAAGATAAAATAACCATTGGGTAAAAACTCACCAGTACATTGAAAGAAGCCTGACATATGCATCACTACTTTGAAGCTAACCTTGGTCATTATAATCTCACTTAGCAAGATAAATTAGAACTCTATGTGAAGAGGATGAAGTCCATATCATTCTTTCTGCTACTGGAGTAGTCTCAAAGTTGCTTTTGGTATATCTACAGAAAATGAGCTCATATCATAATGCCATTTTCAGTTACAAAATTGTAATATTATCTACCTGCTCAATCACCTGCAGAACATTAAATATACAGAAACCATAGCAGGATAATGAATTTTCTTGACACTTTCTATCTTAACCCCATCAAAAAAGATGAGAAAGAGATAAAAGTGATGGTTGTGATGATAACAACAATAACAAGAGAAATGAGAACCAGCAATTCATAGGAGACAATATCTGACAACAGAGAACACTCTCAGATGTCTTTATGTATATAACAAATGTTTGTGGAATAGAATTTACTTGAAATATCCTAGCATAAGAAGGCAAAATTTACTTCAAAATTATCACTGAGATATTGTGAAATTGTTTAAACAATAAATTAAGTAGCATAATTCATCTAGCATAACATTATTCTAGAGAAAAATATAATAGTCTTTATTCTTAAGATGTTTACATTCCACCAAGAGACACAATATATGTAAACATTAGAAAATACAACACAATTTGAAGGTGGAAAGAGCTCTAATAACTGGAGATATAAGGAAAGATTTTGTGGAGATTTACCCCTGGTTTTATGCTTTTTTGTCCCCCAAATAATTGTTTTAGAAAAGGACAGTAAAAAAAAAAAATAAAGCACTGTCTGCCTCTACTCTCTGTTTTATCTTGAAAGTATACCTTCTAGATAAAAAAAAATCTCTCAGCACTTTGGAAATCTGACAGATCTAATAATATACTTCTGAACTTACAGCATTACAGGCATACACTTCAGAGAGACGTGGATATGGATATTCAGATAATTGAAAGAGGAAAGAGCTAGTAGACCTAGGACATCTGGTAACAGGGAAGAGACTAGAGGTTCAAGGGAAAGCTAGCCCTGAAAATCACAAGTTGAGCTGTAGTGAGGAACTAAAGAAGAGAAAAGGGGAAAAAGAGGTCTTAAAGTACCATAGGATTGAGTAGTCTTTGCAATGCACGTTCCTTGTATGTATGTCTCTTTTTTTTTTATTTTTCTTTTTTCAGCAATCGGGGTTAAGTAACTTGCTCAAGGTTATATGGCCAGTTATTTCTGGGTGTGGTGCTGAGTATCTGAGCCCGGATTTGATCCAGGTCATCCCAACACTGGAGCCGGTGCTCTTCCTCGCTGAGCCACCTGGCAGCCCCTAAGCAATTGGGGTTAAGTAACTTGCTCAAGGTTACACGGCCACGTGTTTCTGGGTGGGTGCTAAGTGTCTGAGCCCGGTATTTGATCTCCAGGTCTTCTCAACACTGGAGCCGGTGCTCTTACTCGCTGTGCTACCTGGCCGCCCCCCCACCCCCCTTGTATCTATGTCTAATCACCATTGTACTCTAAGTATGAATCCCACTATTCTCACAGATACTGTGGGGATTTCTGAAAGACCATATTCCAGATTGTTTTGTATTAACTTCTTTTACAACTATGCATCTTAGTAAATAAATGCATTTGCTTTGAGTAAATTATAGTCATTTGTTAATGGGAAGCACAACAATGGAGCTTCATGAGTTTCTTAGCAACTGCTTTCCTTAGACAAGAAACCAAGAAAGCACTTAAAACTTTCAGCTCCTAAAATCTGCCCTGGGGTCCAATTGCAATAATTGATTAGGGCCTCATGTCATCCCCTCTGTCTAGGCTTAAATCCAATCATCCTTCATTTTCCTGTCTGGCTATTTTCTCAGCAACTACTTTGCATCTTCACCAGTGTCCTCACCCTCCCCCCCAACTCCCAACACACACACATACACACACACACACACACATACTGCACAGACACATACATATACACCTACTACACTTTGCACTTCTGGAACCATAATGAAACCAGTATTGTCATTATTTTAAAAAATAGGCATGTTAATTTTATTCTACTATAGTTCCAATCACTATCTTTACAACTTTTGAAACCAAAATTCTCCCACCTGGGAGTACATGACATATACTATGTGCTGGATAAATGCTATTTCATTTATTTATTTTTCATTCATCTGATAACTATACAGGTAGAAAAGAGGAATGCTATAGAAACAAAACATTTAGATTTTGAAAAGCATTTAGCAGGGTATATAATTCTATCTTGTAGACAAGATTTTAAGACAGAGAAGCTTGAGATAGCTAAAGAATACATATGAGGATCAGTTGAAGGAACTGGGGATGTCGGGATGGAGAAGAAAAGACTGAGGGGAGGAAATATATGCTATTTTCAAATATCTAAAGGGTTGTCATGTGGAATAGGAATCACATGTGTTGTGCTTGGTTCTAGAAGGCAGAACTAAGAAAAAGCAGTGAAAGTTGTAATAAGAGAATTTAGAAAACATTTCTGACAATCAAAACTATTCTGAAGTAAAATGCAAGTTAGAGGGGAATCCCTTAGGGAAAGTCTTATAGTAAAGGCTGTATAATGACCCTGGGGAAACATATTATATAATATTGTACTAGAAATGCTAGCTATGGCAATGAGAAGCAAAAGGAATTGAACAAATTAAATTTGATAGTGAGGGAACAAAGCTATCACTTTGCAGATGATATGTTTGTATAGAGAACCCTAGAAAATGAACCAAAAAGTCGTTGAAACAATTAACAACTTCAGCAAAGTAGCATGATATAAAAGGAATCCACATAAATCATTAGCATTTCTATATACTACCAACAAAACCAGGCAGGAAGTAACAGAAAGGAAAAAAAGTTCATTTGAAATAACTGCAGACAATATGAAATATTTGTTACTCTAGTTGCCAAGATAAACACAGGAATTATATGGACATAATTACAAAACAGTTTTCACACAAATAAAGATCTGAACAATTGGAGAAATATTAATTTCTCCTGGCTAGGCTGAGACACTGTAACAAAAATAACAATTCTACTTAAGTTAGTGTCATATCAATCAAAATACCAAATAATTATTTTATAAAGTTAGAAAAAGGAGTAACGAAATTCATCTGAAAGAACCAAAGGTCAAGAAAATCAAGGGGATCAATGAAAAAAGTTAAAGAAAGTGGTCTAGTACTAGATTTTAAACTGAAATACAAAGGGGTAATCATTAAAGAATCTGATACTGACTGAGATATAGAGTGGTGGATCACTGGTACACAACATATAATAGCAAATGACCATAGTAATGTAGTTTTTGATATACCCAAAGATCTAAAATTTGAGTAAGGACTCATAATTTGACAAAAATTGCTGAGAAAACTGGAACACAGTTTGGAAGAAACTAGGCATAGACCAACATCTCACACCAAAAACCAAGATAAGGACAAACTGGATACATGATTTAGACATAAAGACATAAAATAGTTTAGATAGAAATAAATCAGGAGAGCATGGAAAAAAATGTATGTTAGATTTATGAATAAGGGAAGATGAGTTTATGACCAAACAAGAGATAGGGGAGATTATGTGAAATAAAATACATATTTTTGATCACATGCAATTTAAAAGCTTTTGCACAAAAATGCAGCCAAAATTAGAAGAAAAACAGAAACTTAGGGGGGGGGGTAATTTATGGCAAATTTTTATGATAAAAGTCTCATTTCTCAATATATAGTGAACAGAGTCAAATTTATAAAAATAAGAGTTATTCCCTCATTAATAGTCAAAGGATATGAATGGGGCAATTTTCAGAAAAAAATATCAAAGCTATCAATAGGCATATGAAAAAATTCTCTAAATCACTGCTGATTAGAGAAACATAAATTACAATAACTATGTGATACTATCTTAGATCTATCAGACTAGCTAACATGAAAGAAAATGATTATAAAACAGTGAGTGTCCTTTGACACATTCATATCATTATAATCTCTGTATTCCAAAGACATCAGAAAAAAAAGGGAGGAATTATTTGTACAAGTTTTTTATAGCAAAGAATTGGAAATCAAGGAGATACCCATCAATTGGGAAATGGCTGAACAAATTGTGGTATATGATTGTGATAGAATGTTGTCATGCTATGAGAAATGATTAACAAGATGATTTTATTTAAAATAAAATTTTTCCTGCTACATTTATTGAAGTTATTTTTTCAATTAATTCTTAGTTCATTCTTTAGGGCTATCTAAATAAACCATCATATCAATTGCAAAAAGCAATACTTTTTTCAAATTCTTCCTTCAATTGTGTTTTATTTTCTAACTGCTAGAGTTAGCATTTTTATAACTACTTCAAGTAATAGTAGTGCCACTAGAACATCTTTTCTTTATTCCTGATCTTATTGGAAAGCATGGTCTATTATTGATAATGCCAACTTGTAATTTTAGATAGTTACTATGTACCATATAAAGGGTTCATTAATTCCTATGCTTTTAATTTAATGTTTTTAACACAAAAAGATACTATATCTTTTCTAAAACTTTTCACTTATCAATTGATATAAGTACATAATTTTGTTTTTTAACATGTATTATTGTTTATGATTTTCCTAATATTGAAGCAACCTTACATAATGATAAAAAAAATCAAATGTGGCCATAATGTATATAATTTTAAAAACATGTTACTGTAGCCACTTGTTAATACTGTATTAATTTTTTTCTTTTTATTCTTATATATATATTTAAACATTTGATTTTAAAACTTTGAATTCAAGATTCGTTCCCTTCCTCCCTTGTCACCCACCCTTACTGGGAAGATAAGCAGTTCAGTGTAGGTTGTACATGTGTAGCTAATGCAAAACAATAACATAGATATATTATGAAAGACTGACTATATTTCCCTCCCTCCTATCCCAACTCCCACATGTTCTATTCTCTACTTTGATCCCATCCCTTTTTAAAAGTGGGTGCTTCCAACTTCCCTCCCCCCCCCCCAGCCTGCCCTCCCTTCCATTAACCCCAGCTTATCCCTTGCCCCCCTACTCTCATGTAGGGTGAGATACCCTATGTAGTGTGTATTTCATTCCCTCCCCAAGCCAAATTCAATGAGAACAAGGTTGACCTATTCCCTTTTTCCTTCCTATTCTTCTCCTCCATTGTAACCAATTTCCTTGGCCTCTTCTATATGAGATAGTTTATTCCATTCTGTCTCTCCCCATATCCTCTCATATTCCTCTCTCAGCTCTTAATTTCACCTTTTAAGTATCATCCCTTCCTATTAAATTGGTCCTGTGTCCTCTCACTATGTATACCTGTAAACATATATACACACATTCACCTATGTATTCATATGCTGTAATGTAATACCAAGCAAAGGCAACTTCCCAGGTTCAAAATACCAGCATAGGTGCTCTCTATTTTATTCAGTGACAAACCAAGAACAGAGAAGATCAAAACATGACATCATTCAAAATACAGCATTTACTAAGTGTGATTAAATAATCTCCAAGTACTACCCCACCCCAGGATCTTCCAATCATTCAATCAATTACAAAGTCCCTGTTCTAAATACTACTCCACCCCTAGGCTATACCTTAATTAAGTCCACCACAAAGCCCCTCTTCTCAAATGGAGATTAGTTTCCAAACATAGGTAAAGTATCTTCATTTGTCAATCACAGAGCACAATAAGGTCAAAAGTTCCCCACCCCCTGGATCACAATTGAATCTACCCCAGAGTTACATCAAGTTTAAACACAGCACTTGGTACCCAAATGGAGGTCTTTTCTTCATCTTGACACGAGGCAAGTTCTCAGCAATCTTAGTTCCTGGGGAGACAAGGCTTAGCAAGGCCATAAGATACATTGCTAGTCCCTTCATGAATTTATCCTCTGTCTGTAGAACAGTCCTAGAACCCCTGAACACATTAGCAAAGCCCTCTCCCAGGATTTCTGTAAACATACAACAAGAAAATCCTTCTTCAGGGCTTCTGAACCAACAGAAAGGCTCCCAGACCCCTGCAACAACAGCACTGTCCTTCACCAGTGGACAGTATTCATTCTGTCTGCAGGACAGTCTCAGGGCTTCTTAGCGAACAGCCAGGTTCCAGGACTTCTTCAACAGGACAGTCTTTCACCAGTGGACAAATCTGGCAAAATAACATCAAAACAGACAGACAAAGTACCAGCAAAACAGCCATGTCTCCTCAGTCCTTGGCAGCTCAGGGGGCAGGTCTCAAAAGTCCAGAGCAATTCAAAGCGGCCACCAGCAATTCTCTTAGTCTCTCTCTCTCCACGAGGTGCTGCTTCCAAAAAGATCTTCCGCCTCTCTCTAGTGTCTCTCCAAATCTACCTCACCAGCTCCTCCCAGTTCAGGACTTTTTTTTTTCACATCAACAAGCCCATCCCACAGGTGGGATTAACAAACTCTGGGTTTTAACACAATCAATTTGAAAACCAAGCCAATACAGGGGAATCTTTAATTGCCATTACTATCACATATGCCCATATACCCTCATATATATACATACACACATATATTTCTATTCCTTTTAATGATTTTCATTTTGAGAAAAATTTCATCAGTTACAATTAATGTTTTTCCATGTTGGAATGTTAATAATACAACTTTGATAAGTTTCCTATGATTTCCTTTCCCTGTTTACCTTCTCATGCTTCTCTTGCTTCTTGTATCTGAATGTCAAATTTTCTATTCAGCTCTGTTTTTTTTTTCAGCAAGAATTCTTGAAAGTCCTATATTCCACTGAATAACCATATTTTTCTCTGAAACTTGATACTCAGTTTTGCTGAGTAGGTGATTCTTGGTTTTAACCACAGCTCCTTTGACCTCCAGAATATCACATTCCAAACCCTTAGATCCCTCAGTGTAGAAGCTGCCAGATCCCGGATTATCCTGATTGTGTTTCCACAATCTTCAAATTGTTTCTTCCTGGTTGCTTGTAATATTCTCTCCGTAATCTGGGGATAATGGAACCTGGCTATAATATTCCTTGTTTTCTTTTTGGGATCTTTTTCAGGAGGTAATTGGTGGATTCTTTCAATCTCTATTTTGCTCTCTGGTTCTAAATCATTAAGGCAATTTTCTTTGAGAACTTCCTGGAGGATGATTTCTAGGTTCTTAGTTTGATCATGGCTTTCAGGTAGTCCAATAATTTTTAAATTATCTCTCCTGGATCTATTTTCCAGGTCAGTGGTTTTTCTCATGAGATATTTCACATTGCCTTTCTTTCATTTGTTTGGATCTATTTAACAGCATCTTGATTTCTCATAAAGTCATTAGCTTCCATTTTTTGCAATCTAATTCTGAAGCAATGACTCTCCTCAGTGAGCTTTTGAGATTCTTTTTCCATCTGGCAAATTCAGCTTTTTAAGGCATTCTTCTCCTCATTGCCTTTTTGAGCCTCTTTTGTCATTTAGTTAGTCTATTTTTCAAGGTATGATTTTCCTCAGTCAGGCTGTTGACTCTGATTTCATAATTTTATTGCATTGTTCTCATTTCTCTTCCCAATTTTTCTTCCACTTCTCTTATCTGCTTCTTAAGGTCATCTATGGATTGTAACCAGCTCTTTATTTTCCTTTGAAGCTTTTGGTGCAGGAGTTCTGACTTCACTGTCTTCCTCCTGTTCCATGCTTTGCTCCTTTTTGTCCCCAAAATAGGAGTCTAATGTTGTAATCTTCTTTTTGCTTTGTTTTCTTTGCCTGGTCATGTTGCCCCTCAGTCCCTTGACCCCTGGGATTTTTGCCAAAGTAGGACACTGCCACCAGACAGGGGAGCTTTTGTCCCAAATGCTGGGGTTTTGTCAGCTGCCAGAGGTATTAGATGGCTACCCTCTCTGAGGTCTCCACACACTCTGGCAAGCTGGACACACACCCCAGGACCTCCACCCTAGATTGTAATCCAGATCCAAGCAAGTTAAAGTAAGAGCGATTACCACTCAGACTGGTCACTTGGTCACTCTACAATCTGCAGGCCAGGAGCTGAATCTGCCATGTGACCCTGGTTGTCTATGCTGGGCATCTCAGTGGTTTCGCGCCTCAGGGTCAAAAGCCTATTCACTCCCATTTACTGGGTCCCAAAGTCCAGATTGCATGGACCCCTCACTTTGTCCTTTGCATCTATCTTTTGATAATCTGTAAATGGTTACAGCTGCTGCTAATCTGCAGTCCCTCCTGCAGATGGCTAAAACCTCTGGCTCAGGCAGGCCTGGGCTAGGCTCCAAGAGCTTCCAGCCTGCTGGGGTGTCCTCAGTGAGAGGTTAGCTTCTCTGTGTCATTTTGTGAGTTCTGCAGCTCCAAAGTTTCTTCAGAGTCCCCTTTTTACATTGATTGGGGAAGGTGGAAGCTGGAGCCGTGCTCAGGTCATGCTTCTACCCGCCATCTTGACTCAGCCCCCTTAACAAGATGATTTTAGAAAAACTTGAAAAGACATATATGAACTGATGCTAAATGAAGTGAGTAGATCCAGTAAAACATTGTAAATAGTAACAGTAATATCACAAGGATGATCATCTGTGAAAGACTTAGCTACTCTAATCAAGACAATTTTCCAAGATGATTTCAATTAACTCCTGCTGTAAAATGCTATCCACTTTCAGAAAGAGACTTTATGAACTCTGAATACAGATTGAAGCATGCATTTTAACTTCATTATTATTTTATGTTTTTTGTTTTTGTTTTCTTTTGCAACACAGCTAATGTGGAAATATATCACATGATCTCACATTATAATAGTAATCAAATTGCTTGCCATCTTAAAGAGTGGGTAGTTGTAGGAGACAAGGCAGGAATTTGGAACTGAATATTTAAAGAAAAAAGCTTGTTAAACTTGTTTTAAATGTACTTGGGAAATATTTAAACAAATAATATTTTTTAGAAAAAAATTAAAATTTATTTAAATATTAATTCAATTGTACCATTTTTGCAGGATTAAGTTGTACTTGGGCATCATCTATGTAGCCATAGCAGTGTAATAGTAATGGAATATAAAGATCCCCCTGTATTGGCTTGGTTTTCAAATTGATTGTGTTAAAACCCAGAGCTTGTGAATCCCACTTGTGGGATGGACTTGCTGACGTGAAAAGAGAGGGCTGAACTGGGAGGAGCTGGTGACATAAATTAGAGAGACAAGAGAGAGGCAGAACTTTTTTGAAGCAGCACCTTGGAGGCAGAGAGAGACTGAGATGATTGCTGAGTGCCACATTGAATTGCCCAGGACTTTGAGAGATGCCACCCAGAGCTGCCAAGGACTGAGGAGGCATGGCTGTTATGCTGGTACTTTGTCTGTTTTGATGTTGTTTTGCCGGATCTGTCCACTGGTGAAAGACAGTCCTGTTGTTGCAGAGGGCTTGGAAGCTTGCTGTTGTTTCAGAGCTCCAGAGACTGTTCTGCAGACAGAGAGTGAATTCTGTCCGCTGGTGAAGGACAGTGCTGTTGTTGCAGAAGTCTTGAAGAAGGATTTTCTTGTTGTATGTTTACAGAAATCCTGGAGAAGGTTTTTGCTAATGTTTTCAGGGGTCCTAGGACTGTTCTGCAGACAGAGAATGAATTAATAAAGAGACTGGAAATGTATCTTGTGGCCTTGCTAAGCCTTATCTCCCCAGGAACAAAGATTGCTGAGAACTTTCCTCAGGTCAAGATGAAGAAAAGACCTCCATTTGGGTATTAAATACTGTGCTTAAGTTTGTTGTAACTCTGGGGTAGATTCAATTGTGATCCAAGGGTGGGGAACTTTCGACCTTTTTTGTGCTCAGTGATTGAACAAATGAATGTACTTTACTTATGATTGGAAACTAATCTCCATTTGAGAACAGGGGCTTTGTGATGGACTAAATGAAGGTACAGCTTAGGGGTGGAGAAGTATTTAGAACAGGGACTTTGTAATTAATTAAATGAATGTAATATGCATGGGTGGGGTAGTACTTGATTAAATCACACTTGGGGGTAGTACTTGGAGTTTATTTAATCACACTTAGTAAATACTTTATTGTGAATGATGTTATATTTTGATCTTCTCTGTTCTTAATTTTTTCACTGAATAAAATGGAGAGCACCTATGCTAGTATTTTGAACCTTGCGAAGTTGCCTTTGCTTGGCATTACATTACAAGCAGAGAAACAGATATTTATATTTGTATATACAAAATCAGGAGTTGGCTTCTGCTAAGATAATATTCATAAAGTGCATTTACTTTTCTCTAAAATAATCAACCATAAAGTTGCATCTCTTTTTATGCTTTTTTGTCCCCCAAATAAAAAACATCACCAGAAAATGATAAGGAATAAAAAGAAGTATTGCCTGCCATTACTTTCTATTTTACCTAGAAAGTATACCTTCCCAGATAAAGATTATTTCTTGGCACTTTGGAAATTTCAAGAATTTAATACACCTATGAACTTGTAACTTTAGAAAATTGCCGCATTTGAGACTAACCCTTCAAAAATACCTTAAATATGTAGATATGCTTAAAATCTTGCAACAAAAGTGAACCTTTCAAACACAATCCATAAAAAAGAAAATATGCATTTTCAGATATGAATAACATCACAAAAAATTGGAATTCCTGATATGGACAAAATGGAACTGAACAGATAAACCTTTCTTTGAACTCTAGTCAAAGAGAATTAATTCTGTTACAAAAGCCTATTGAGCACCATTAGTTTGAATTATTAGAAATATATGGTTATGATGGATCACACTGATTGTGTCTCTGCTATGCACTGCTTTCAAATGCCTCTCAAAAATATATTCTAAAAAGAATGTATTCATTGTCTAAATGGTATTGAACAAAATGTAAAGTCTAGTGTTTTTCTTTTTTCCTTCATTCACTCTTTGTGGGGAGTTGAGAGCTCCAGAAGTAAGTGAGAGAACCCTTGGCAATCTCAAAGTATCAGAATCACTGATTGCTTCTTTTAAAAATAGATTTTGCTTAATATATCTTGCTTTTACATCACCTAAAAAATCCCACCTATATCCTTTTCCCCATGTCTTCTAAGAAAGCCATGTCTTATAACATTTTTTTTTAAAGGAAGAGAAAAAAATTTTAGTATAAAACTGACCAATACATTTAAATAATCTGACATATAGAAAATTACATACATGGAAACCTCACCCCCACCACTTCTGCAAAAGAAATGAAGGGAAGTATCCTCTCTTATCTAAGTTTAATCTTGCTCTTTTAAATTTCATGACTTATGAACAGTAGGGGTGGCTAGGTGGTACAGTGAATAGAGGATAGGCCCTGGAGTCAGGAGAACCTGAATTCAAATTTGGCCTCAGACACTTAACACTTACTAGTCACGTGACCTTGGGCAAGTCACTTAACCCCAATTGCCCTGCCCTTCCCCCTGCAAAAAAAAAAATACGCTTAAGACTTATGAAAAGTGTTTTGTTGTGGTTCACTTATAAGACATGATTAAAAGTATGCAGAACCAAGAAGGCAACATATAAAAATGTAAATATCTCTATCAGTTCACATTTTGCTTTATTCATTATATTCTTTTTCTTATATAATTTTTCATTATATTTATGTACCATAATTGATCTGGTCATTTTCCAAATCAAAGGCTATGTTTGTGCACACACACACACACACACACACACACACACACACACACACATATATATATATATATATATATATATATATACACATACATACATATTTATACATACTAGGTAGAAAAACAGCAACTGTATATTGTAAAATTCTTATTAGGTTGTAAGTACCAAGGAGGTAGAGATGTCTTAGTTAATTTTTTAAAAATTCTCCTTGACACCTTATATACAATAATGGCTTAATAAATGTGGGATAGCTAGGTGGCACAGTGAATAGGGCACTGAGTCCAAAGTCAAAAAGAGTTCAAATTTGACCTCAAACACTTACTATTTATGTGACTCTGGGAAAGTTATTTAACCCTGATTGCTTCAGTTTCCTTCAGTTTCCTAATGTATAAATTGAACTGGAGAAGGAAATGCTGAAACCACTCAAAAATAACACCAAATGTCAAAACCACTTTGCCAAAATGGGGTCATAAAAAGTTACACATGAATGAAATGACTGAACAACAACTGATGGGTCAAGTCAGGCATAACAATCAAATTGGTTTGTGTGTGGAGATTCAGTCTGAACTAGGGTGGAGTACAACCTCAACCATCAGTCAATCCCTTACTTCACATTTCCCCCTATTTCTAACTCATTTAGGGTTCTTGTTAAACATAGGCATTGAATATAGCAAATTGATTATCAAGTACATTTTAAGTTTAATATCACAATGGGTCACTGTTTATCTTCATGCTGTCTAAACTCTAAACTAATCAACATGCCTTACTGAATTTTAAATGTGAAAAACTTGACCTGTATGTCAAAATTAAGCTACTAATGAACTTTCAGTTTCATTGGTACTTTAAAAAGGAAAAAAAAAGAAATAACATCTCAAATTAAGATTTAACTGAACATATTTAGATCTTTTTATTTAAAACTAAAATGGAAAATATGGAATTTTACACAAATTTTAAGACCTCTCTGAATATACTCCTGTTATATTACAAAATGTCCAAACAAAAGGTTAATTTATTTGTTACAATTTAACACACTACATGTATTTAAATATTCTATCTAGACTTTATAGAAAAATTAGGACTTATTTTATGATCTAGCTTCTCTGTTCCAAAAACCAAAAACCCAAGCAGAGTATAGGTCATTTGGTTCCTAAATTTTCTGTTTCTTTTTAAAATCTGCATGAAGTAATAAGATATGATTCCAAATGATGTATGCTATAATTATGAAAATCATTACTATTATTATTGTCATACATATTTATATTTCATTAAAAATCAGAGAAAATCTACTGATTTGTGAATTGGTATAATTAGTAAATATAATGAGTCTAATTAAGGTATCTTATATTTAAATAGCTAAATGTTACCTTGTACATATGGCCACTCTGCTCAAAAACCTTTGATGACTCCTCATCTGCTATCTCCACTCAATAAAGTACCAAATCTTTATTGTAAAAAGCACCCCTGACCCCCTGGGTAAAAAGATCAAGTTTGTCTCCTTCCTCTGACTCTTATTTACCACGTGCAGTTAGTTAAATTACAGCCTTTCTGTGTCTGTCTCTTCATTCGTAAAATAGGGAAAACAGTTGCACTGCCAATTTCATGGAGTTTTTGGGAGGAGAAAATAAGATGGGGTTATTTCTCCAACCTCATCTTCACTATCTCCCTTTACAAATGTCAGCCCATGTGACATTCTATTCATTCTTCCTCGAATATACCACAGCTGTTCCTAATTCTATTCCTTTACTAATACAGTTCTATAGCCATATAATACCATTTCTTTTCCCCTTCATCTACATCTTACACTTCACATTTAATCTCCAGCTCACAGTTCCACAAAGATTTCACAATCTTATCCCCACAGTGATAACTCCCTCCTTAGACTTCCTACAGAACTTATTTATTCATTGCTTGTATTACTTATAAGACACAATAAATATTACTTTGCATTATCTTATTCATTCCACATTTGTTTGTTACTCAGTCAATTCAGTCATGTACAACTCTTTGTGACCCAATTTGTGGTTTTCTTTACAAAAATACAGGAGTGCTGTAGCATCAGTGCAATATTCATAGTGTCGACTGCCACTGTGAATATGCTGGCATAGTACTCAATCACAAAATATAACAAACCCTCCACACAGAAGAAAGAAGCAAAATATTTATTCAGACACCAGAAAATCAAATACCAACACTAGGAAACTAAATCCATCATAGCAACATAGAAGTTATTACACCACAATGCAGCAGAGAGCCACACCATCCCTTAGTCTTCCCATAAACTAACACTCACAAGTATAGCTGTCTGCCTGGATGCATCTTCTCTTCACTCCATCTCTAACTGCTCTGACTCCCAGCTTTCTGTGGACTCTGCTCCATCCTTCAGCAAACTCCTTCAGCCACAGGCTCCATGTGATTACATCCAATGTATTTGGGTTGGGAAGATCTTGAAAACAAGGAAGGTATTCAAATTTCCTTAGGCTTATTAAGGGGCAGGGAAGATCTTCAAATTACCATTACCATTACAAGTGGTTTACCATTACAAGTGGTTTACCATTTCCGTCTCCAGCTCATTTTTAGATGAAGAAACTGAGGCAAACAGGGTTAAGAGATCTGCCCGGAGCCACATAGCTAGTAAATATCTGAGGTCAGATTTGAACTCTTCTTAACTTTAGGCTCAGTGCCCTATTCATTGGGCCACCTAGCTACCACAATTTTATTAAGCCCTTATTATATACAATGTGTCAAAGAGAATTTAAACAAATAAATTACTTGCGTTGTTTCTACCTAGTAGATAGAAATCTAATAAGAATTAAAACATAATAAAAATTTTATAATATACCACTACTATTTATATTTCTACATATGTATTATGTATAGATAGATAGATAGATAGATAGATAGATAGATAGATAGATAGATAGATAGACAGACAGATAGATAGATAGATAGATAGATAGATGTATACATATTTATGTATGCACAAACATATACTTTTATTTGGAGAATGGCTAAACCAATTATGGTACATGAATGTAATGAAACATTATGCTGTAAGAAACAATGAATATGATAAATATAGAAAAATATGAAGTGTTACAAATATTTGCATTCTTGTAGTTGTATATATTGTTTTCTTGGCTTTGCATCCTTCACTTTTAATCAGTTCATGTAAATGAACAACAACCACAAAATTCTTTTTAAAAGTCACAAAATTAAAAAAGAACCATATTAGTCTTAGAAAAGAAATATGAAATACTTCATTTCTTTTCTTTGACAAGGGAGGAGAGGTTACATGTGTCAGATTTTTTCAATGTGTTGGTCAGTTTTGATAAATTATCTTTTCCTCTTCCTCTTTTTTTTTTAAATGTGTTATGAGATGGCTTCCTTAGAGGATGTAAAGAAAGGATATAAGTGGGAATTATGTGATGTAAAGGCAAGATAAATTAATAAAAACATCTATTTTTAAAGAAGCAATCATTGATTCTGACTCTTTGAGATTACCAAGGATTCTCTCACTCCCTTCTAGTGCTGACTTAAACTCATGAACATGAGTTTTTCTGACTCCAGGCCTGGCACTCTTTGACTTCAAAGCAATTAGCTAAATAAACCAAAACTAAAAATGGCTTAAGTATGCAGCCATTATATGTTTCAAGATGTATTAAGGAAGGATTGTAGTGGCTGACTATCTATTAAATTTACATGTAAATGATAACATCTAGCATATATAAGTATATGCATATATATGTGTGTATATATACATGAGTATATATGTACATACATATACATACATATATGTTATATCACTTTCTATATACCAAGTATTGTGCTAAGTGCTTGAAAATTATCATCTCATTTGATCCTCAAAATAACCCTGTGATACAGATGCTGTCCTATTCCCTAATTCATAGATGAGGAAACTGAGGCAAACAAATTAAATTACTTGTCAAGGGTGAAAAATTTACACTAGATGTAAAATCCTGGAATATAATAATTATAAGGTGTCTCAGAGATAATTTGATGAATACTATACCTGAACAATGAACACTTGAATTTACAATGTTCAGAATACCATCAGTGTGCTCACAAGTGACCAGTTTCTACTTGAAGATGTTCAAGTGTTGGAGAAATCACTACCTACCAAGCAAGTCCATTTTATTTTTGGATAATACTAGTTGTTGGACCATTTTTGTCTTCATGGGCTTCCAGTTCATCTCTCACAGACATCATCTGGGGGAACAACTGCTCGAAAAAAAAGGGGCCAGATATTCTCACCAAAGGTGAATCAATTGCCATGCACAAGGAAGATAAGTCAACATAGCTGAATAAATAAGGGACAAATCGTTTTGCAGCTGCATTGATCAAGTAGTTTCTGACCTCTTAAAATCATAAGGTTACCTCCAAGCCATCTTTTTATGCTATTTCTTGATGGTGAGGGATCCCTGGTCATGTTACAGTTTACAAGCATCATGCATTCTTTCTCCTTGAGAAATTTTAAATCCTTCAAGGCCATGATCTTTCATAATTTGAATCCTTGTAACATCAAGGGATGTTATTGGTATATTTTAGTATTAAATAGAGTGCCTTTTGTAACAAGAAGTATCTTGTGGTCATTAAAGATACCATTAATTTCCGAAATGAAATTCAGTCTTCTCTCTTATCCCTTTTCAATTGTGGGCTCAGATAATTTTCTACCTGAAATATCTATCAAAGGTAAATATATTGATAGACTAATTCAACAGACTGCTCTTGTATTTGTACATCATAATCTAGGGTTTTCCTAAAGGAAGTCTTAGGCTAATACATCTCTTTGGGGAGGAAAGCATTCTAGAGTTTATTATAATCAGCATAATGCCATTCAAAAGAAGAACATTAGAAAACTTCACTTCCTGTAGCGAATCCCACTTTCCTTTGGAATCTGCCTAGTATGTCCTCCATGACACTGAAAAACAGCTTTGGTGAGTCCATATGTCCACATTTTATAGTTGTTGAGACTAACAGTAACTGTTAATCTAAAATATAAATGGGGCCGCATTCATTAAGAAAATATATTCAGGTATGTAATGTAATGCCAAGGAAAGGCAACTTCCCAAGGTTCAAAATAACAGCATAGGTGCTCTCTGTTTTATTCAGTGACAACTTAAGAACAGAGAAGGTAAAAAAATGATCATTCAAAATACAGCATTTACTAAGTGTGATTAAATAATCTCCAAGTACTACCCCACCCCAGGACCTTCCATTCATTCAATCAATTACAAAGTCCCTGTTCTAAATACTACTCCACCCCTAGGCTGTACCTTCATTTAGTTCACCACAAAGCCCCTCTTCTCAAATGGAGATTAGTTTCCAATCTAAGTAAAGTACATTCATTTGTTCAACCATAGAACACAAAAAGGTCAAAAGTTCCCCACCCCTGGATCACAATTGAATCTACCCCAGAGTTAGAACAATTTTAAGCACAGCACTTAATACCCAAATGGAGGTCTTTTCTTCATCTTGACAGGAGCAAGTTCTCAGCAATCTTAGTTCCTGGGGAGACAAGGCTTAGCAAGGCCACAAGATACATTGCCAGTCTCTTCATTAATTCATCCTCTGTCTGCAGAACAGTCCTAGAACCCCTGAAAACATTAGCAAAACCCTCTCCCAGGATTTCTGTAAACATACAATAAGAAAATCCTTCTTCAGGGCTTCTGAACCAACAGAAAGGTTCCCAGACCCCTGCAACAACAGCACTGTCCTTCACCAGTGGACATTATTCACTCTCTGTCTGCAGGACAGTCTCAGTAGCTCTGGACCAACAGAAAGGTTCCCAGACCCCTGCAACAACAGCACTGTCCTTCACCAGTGGACAGTATTCACTCTCTGTCTGCAGGACAGTCTCAGGAGCTCTTAGCCAACAGCCAGGTTCCAGGACTTCTTCAACAGGACTGTCTTTCACCAGTTGACAAATCTGGCAAAACAACATCAAAACAGACAGACAAAGTACCAGCAAAACAGCCATGTCTCCTCAGTCCTTGGCAGCCCCGGGGGCAGGTCTCAAAAGTCCAGGGTGATTCGAAGTGGCCCTCAGCAATCCTCTCAGTCTCTCTCTGCCTCCACGAGGGTGCTGCTTTCAAAAAGTTCTTCTGCCTCTCTCTTGTCTCTCCAAATCTACATCACCAGCTCCTCCCAGTTCAGGACTCTCTTTTCACATCAACAAGTCCATCCCATAGGTGGGATTAACAAACTCTGGGTTTTAACACAATCAATTTGAAAACCAAGCCAATACAGGGGGATCTTTATATTCCATTACTATCACAAGGTATCAACTTAAATATATGTGAGAAATGTTTGGAGGAAAGTCTTTAACTCTGCATTTTGTTCTACCAAAAATGAGAACCTTGACTCATCTTTCACTAAAAACATTGGGGAAATTCAGAAGGGCTACGTCTTCATCATTCTATCTGCACAATCAATCTCATTCCATTCTATCTTGTGTCCTACAACAGATTGCCCTTTCTATCATCACCACTTTTTAATTTCTCTTCAATCTCTCCCTATCTACTGGCTCCCTATCTACTATCAATAACCATTCTCACATCTCCTCTGTCCTCAAAAACTCTCACATAATCCTTCCATCCCCACTATATTTCTAATTATTTTTATGAAATATTTCAGGAAAGAGAGGTACTGAGTGATTACTTTACTTGCCCATGATCATACAGTCTGAGAGAGTCAGAGGTCAAAGCTGGAAACATTTTCCTAAATCCATGGCTCTATGCATTAAACCAAATTGCCTCTTAATAATAATAATTAGGGGCAGCCAGGTAGCACAGTGAGTAAGAGCACCGGCTCCACTGTCGGGATGACTTGTGGAAAATATGAAAGCGATCTACCCCAGGTCACAGGTAAATTATAATTTCATCAGTCACTACTCGGTATCCTATTTCATCAGTTACTACTGTAATGGAAATGGAGTTTAAAGATTTCCTTTTATTGGCTTGGTTTTTGGGTTGTGTTAAAACCCAGAGCTTGTGAATCCCACTTGTGGGATGGACTTGTTAATGTAAAGAGAGGGAGATGAATTGGGAGGAGTTGGTGCTGTGGATGGAGAGGCCCAAGGAGACAGAGGCCAGAAGAACTTTTGGGAGCAACATCATGGATGGAGAGAGAGAGAGAGAGAGAGAGAGAGAGAGAGAGAGAGAGAGAGA
>NW_027185860.1:4311350-4351836 GCF_028583685.1 Petaurus breviceps papuanus
GAGAGAGAGAGAGAGAGAGAGAGAGAGAGAGAGAGAGAGAATTGCTAAGGACCAGTTGGAGATGCTCAGGACTTTTGAGAACTGCCACCTGGAGCTGCCAAGGACTGAGGAGGCATGACTGTGGTGCTGGTATTTTTTCTGTCTGTTTTGCTGTTACTTTGCCAGATTCTTCTGCTGGTAAATGACACTGCTGTTGTTGCAAAGGTTGAACAGAGATTGCTGAGAACTTGCCTTAGTTCAAGATGAAAAAAACACCTCTCCTTAGCTACAGAATACTGTGACAATACCATAACCTTGTTGTGGCTTAGGGGTAGATGGCCTTTGTGCTTTCTCCTGCCCTTTGAGAGGGTGCTTGGTGGGGATGGATGGATTGTAATTCAGTGTTGATGCTGGGGTGGAAAACTTTTGTCTTTTATACTTTATGACTGACCAAATGGTGTACTTTGTTTATTTTATTTTTGAAATTTATTTATTTATCTTTAGTTGCATTAAGTTCCATGAGTTTCTGAGTTGCAAATTTTCTCACCCTGCTCCCACCACCCCCCCTCCCTACCCCGATTGGCAGCATGCACTCTGATACAGATTCTACAAATACTGAAGATATATTTTTTCTCTCTTTTTTATTTTTTAGTTTCCATCATTCATTTCCACAAGATTTTGAGTAACAAATTTTCTCCCAATTTTTCCCCTACCCACCACCCAAAAACAGCAATTCCACTGAATATCACCTCCCCCAATTTGCTCTTTCCCATATCTTCCCCCATGTCCCTTCTGACTTTCCGGTAGGGCATGTTGCATCTCTGTACCCCAGAGCCTGTATATCTTATTTCCCAGTTACATATAAAATTATATATATGTGTGTGTGTGTGTGTGTGTGTGTGTGTATGTGTATATATATATTAAACATTTGGTTTTAAAACTTTTAATTCCAAATTCTTTCCCTTCCTCCCTTATCACCCACTGTTACTGGGAATATAAGCAATTCAATATAGGTTTCACATGTGTAGCTATGCAAAACATTTCCATAGTGGATATGTTGTGAAAGATTAATTGTAGTTTCCTACATCCTATCCCACCCCCCACTTGTTCTATTCTCTACTTTGATCCTGTTGCTTTTCAAAAGTGAGTGCTTCCAACTTTCCTCCCCCACAAGCCTGCACTCCCTTCTATTATCCCCCCTCTCTTCCCCTATATTCTCCAGTAGGGTGAGATAGCCTATTTAGAGTGTATGTCATTCCCTCCCTAAGCCAAATTCAATGAGAATAATGTTGACTCATTCCCTTTTGCCTTCCTGTTACTCCCCCCCCCATGCATTGTAAAAGTTTTCCCTTGCCTCTTCTATATGAGATAATTTACACCATTCTGTCTCTCCCCATCTCCTCTCATTATATTCCTCTCTCACCTCTTAATTTCACATTTTAAGTATCATCCCTTATTATTAGTCCTGTGCCCTCTGTCTGTGTATACCTGTACTCATATATACACACATGCACATATGTATTCATATGCCCATGTAGCCTCCTATATAGACATATATGTATGTATAGATATATACATATATGTGTATATATATACACATACATAAACACATTTCTATTCCCTTCAACTATTTTTATACTGAGAAAAGTTTCATAAGTTAAAATTATCATTTTTCCATTTAGAAATGCAAATAGTTCCACACTGATAGGTTCCTTATGATTTCTTTTCCCTGTTTACCTTCTCATGCTTCTCTTGCTTCTTGTATCTGAGCATAAAATTTTTGATTCAATTCAGGTTTTTTCATCAAGAATGCTTGAAAGTCCTCTATTTCATTGAATGACAATATTTTCCCCTGAAACATGAAACTCAGTTTTGCTGGGTAGGTGATTCTTGGTGTTAGTCCCAGCTCCTTTGACTTCTGGAAATTCATGCTCCAAGCACTTGATCCCTCAATGTAGAAGCTGCCAGATCCCGCGTTATCCTGATTGTGTTTCCACAATATTCATATAGTTTCTTTCTGGATGCTTATAATATTTTCTCCTTGATTTTGGAACTTCAGAATCTGGCTATAATATTCCTAGGAGATTTCTTTTTAGGGTCTTTTTTTTCAGAAGGTGATGGGTGAATTCTTTCAGCCTCTACTTTGCCCTCTGGTTCTAAAACATCAAGGCAGTTTTCCTTGAGAATTTCATTAGGGATGATTTCTAGGCTATTTTTTTTTGATCATGGCTTTCAGGTAGTGCAATAATTTTAAAATTATCTCTCCTGGATCTATTTTCCATGCCAGTGTCCTTTCCAATGAGATATTTCACATTGCCTTCTGTGTTTTCATTTGTTTGAATCTGTTTAATAGTATCTTGATTTCTCATAAAGTCACTAGATACCATTCTGAAGGAATGATTCTCTTCAGTGAGCTTTTGAGACTCTTCTTTTTCCATCTGGCTAATTTGGCTTTTTAAGGCATTCTTCTCCTCATTGGGTTTTTGAGCCTCTTTTACCATTTCAGTTAGTTTATTTCTTAAGGCATTATTTTCTTCAGTCAGGTTGTTGACTCTCATTTTAAAATTTTCTTGCATAGTTTTCATTTCTCTTCCCAATTTTTCCTCCACTTCTCTTATTTGGTTTTCAAAATCCTTCTTAAGTTCCTCTATGGCCTGTAAGCAGCTTATTCTTTTCTTGGAAGCTTTTAGTGCAGGAGTTTTTACTTTGCTGTCTTCCTCCTGTTCAATGCTTTGATCCTTTTTGTCCCTAAAAAAGGAATCCAAAGTCAGACCACTGTGCTTGCTTTTCTTCCCTCGTTTGCTCATGCTGCCACTCAATTATTTGACTTTTCAGCTTTTTGCCACAGTAGAACTCTAGTACCAAAGGCAGAGAGCTTTGTCCCAAATTGCTGGTGTTTTCTCAGCTGCTGGAGCTGTGGGTGCCCTCTGTAAAGCCTCCACTCACTCTGGTACACTGGTCAGACACACCAGGCCCTCTACCCCAGACAGTAATCCAGATCCAAGCAGGTTAAAACAAGAGAAATTACCCCTCAGACTGGACACTTTGTCCCCTTACAATCTGTAGACCAGGAGCTCTGAAACAGCCATGGGGCAGCAGCTGCATGGTCATGGTGCCTCAGCCACTTCTCCCTCCAGGGGGTAAAGGCCTGACCACACTCCCAAGGTCCTAGTTCACAAAGTTCACACTGCACTGACCTCTCACTTTGTCCTTAGTATCTATGGGATGATAATTCTGGAAAACGCCACAGCTGCTGGTGCTCTGAGGTCCCTCCAGCCAGCGGCTGGTTGTGGCTGCCCTGAGGCTAAAAGCTCTGGTTAGCCTGGGGCTGGTCTCAGCTGCCAACCCACTGTGTTGTCCATTTCCTGCCAGCCTGATGGACTGTCCTCAGTGGGAGGTTAGCTTCTCTGTGTCATTTTGTGGGTTCTGTAGCTCCAAAGTTTATTCAGAGTCACCTTTTACATGAATGGAGGAGGTAGAAGCAGGAGCACCATGGAAGTCCTGTTTCTACTCCTCCATTTTGACTCTGCTCCCCATAATACAAGCTTAATAAATACCCTTACATTCATTCAAAGAATTCGGAGTCACAGTACGAGGCTTTGGAATTTACTACTTTTATGACTTTAGGGAAGTCATTTAACAATTCTGGACCTAATCTTATCTCTAAAATGAGGAGCCTCAAATAGACCTTCTCTAAAGCACCTTATAATGCTAATTCTATGATCCTATAATAATATATATGAGCTAATTACTTGGATCTCAGCAATTTTCTGAAAACTGACTTCTATGTTCTTAGCCTATTTCACTGTTTTGTGAAGTCACAGTCAGTTAATACACATTTATTAAGTACCTACTTTGTGCAAGGCATTATGTCAATGCTAAGAATACAAAGAAAGTAAAAAAAAGATAGTCCTTGTTGTCAAGAAGCTCACAGTCTACTGAGAAAGATAGCATGCAAAAAACTAAATATAAACACAATATATAAAAGACAAATTGGAGATAATCAACAGATGAAAAGATGCTAGAGTTAAGGGGAATCAGAAAACTTCTTCTAGAAAAGATGCTTCTAGATGATGGACTGTTATCAAAGACTTGAAAAAAAGACAAGAAGCTATTCTGCTCCTCTGTAATAGTTTAAAAATATACATGAACTTCAAGCTAATGTCTTCCTTGTCTACTATGATTTTCTGCTTGGCAAGGAGTGCCAAGATAAAAAGGTGGAAAAGTGCTGATTTGCCCATTGTTACCTAACTGAGAAGATCAAGAACATCTACTAGCGTAGAAAATTTACTGGCTCATTCATACTTGATGGATAATGAACAATTAAATCTCAGCAATTCAAGGCGATTTGGTTGACTTTGGGTGTTGAGGGGGTAGAACTGTCTCTGCAGGGTCTAAAAAATTAATTCATTGCAGAGTTGGTCCTTTTCAGAGAAATATGGACAAACAGTTGTCCACAGAGAAGAATCAAGAAGGCTTGTAGGAATACTGAGTCTCAGAAAGTGGGGGAAAATTTGCACTATATCAAACCTAGAACAATATTTGAGTGCTGGATAAATGAGTGAAATGGAGTAATACCAAGATGTCCCTGAGATAGAAAATTATTTATGTTACTGAACTTAGAGAGTTTGTAAGTGCGTAATCTTCATAGTATAATCTTTGATTATAATAAGCACAATAAAGCAAAATGACCAATTACCCCATGATATTTTTTTCGCTAACTTTGTGAACATAGGAAAAACAACTCCACTCATACTTCAATGTGTATGCCTATGGCAGATCTTTGAATTATCTTTTTATTTAGCTGCTACTTTACTTCTTAGTTTTTCATATTAGTGAAAATGTCATTTTGGATGTTCTCAACCTACAGTAATTCATCAATTTGTTGCTCATTGGACAAAGATCTAGAGAAACAACAGTTGAATTAATATTTTGAAATTGTCTGAAAACTGTGTGACTCTTAACAGCCTCTATCCCCTTTTCTGTCACTCCCCTACTGTTATTGTAGACTTCTTTTCAAACCACAGCTTTCATGTCATGTCATTCCTCTCCAACCGTGCTACAATCATTCTCTTTTTGCATTAACAATGCTAATTAGCTTGTCCATCATATGAGAAATTGGAATCATTGGAAATCTTTCCCACATTATTCTTTAACCAAAAAGCATCAATAAATGATTTCACTGATATATTATTAATAATTAATTGTGCTTGAAATCTAGTCTTAGGAACGAGGCTATTTTTCTATTATTCTTTCTCATCATTTAATTCCCCCACAACTAGCACACATAATAATTTCAATAAATAATTGCTGACTGATTTACTGATTTGTTTATGTGGCTACTCCTATATAATGGTGCAGATAGTGAATGATTTATGCCTCCTCATTCTATATGATTTCTATACATGACCTCCCATAATTCCTCTCTAGGGCCACATTATAATATTTCTTCCTCTAAATATCTTATTCTTGTCTGAACACCAGTGGAGATCATGGGATGGCCAGCTTTTATCCCCTACTCTAAAATTGATAAATATTTATTCAAAGCCTTAATGACTCTTAATGAGGAATGTAAAAGGGATTTTATGAGCTTTCTTAGCTTCTTTTTCTGCACCTCCATACTAGAGTTATCAATTTGGTTATGGGTCCAGAAACCATATTATGTTGAAGAATGGTAGAAATGACTGGAATACTTAATATAAAGAAGATTAGACAAAGATATGGTGGTTTTCCTCAAATATGGACAAGTATATCAAATAAATAAGAACACTGATTTATTTTGTCTTGCTCCAAAAGATAGAAATAAGACCAGTAGATGAAAATTAGAGATGAAACAGATTTTGATTCAATATGAAGATGAACTTTTTTCATTCCATTGTTAGAGCTAATCATTAATAATGAGGGTTGCCTCATTAAAAAGTAATATTCCAGCAGAATCTTGGAAGATGACGGGGGCTGGTGCAGAGGCCCTGATGAGGCCTGATCAACATGGTAGCAAGTTGACCCACCAACTGAAAGTGCTGCCAGGCCCATCACTGCAGGGCTAGGACTGGATGGAACTGAGTAAGAGTTGAATGCAGTGCCCCTGGCAATGGCATCAGCTACTCCTGGGACTACCAACCCACAGCCTGAAAATTAAAAAAAAAAACCCTATCTGGATTTCCAGGGATGAGGATGGCAAAGTGAACCCCGGATGCTCCAATCCCCCCCTCTGACCCTGAAAACATAGTAATTATTGCCCCAAAACAAAATTTTTTACAGTAAAGCCTTGGGAACCCTAGAGGAAGGGTGTGGCTATGGTCCTGCCTCAAAATGGGTAAAAAGTAGACTGCAAAGACAAAAGACTCTGGAGTCCTACTATAGTGAGTGGGAGGAACCAAATTCAGAGGGAGACAGTGTTGACTCCACACCCACAGCTGAAGCCTCAACAGGGAACTAACTGGTCTCAAGCACAGAAAGCATTCTTAGATGAGATCAAAAGGAAATTTGAAAACCAAATTATAGAGATAGAAGATAAAATGAATAATTCTTTCAAAATCAAAATTGCAAAATTAGAAAAACATTACAGTGAAGAAAACAACTCCTTAAAAAGAAAAATGTGTAATATGGAAAAGTAGCTTCAAAAACTAACCAAAGAAAATAATTCCCTAAAAAACAGTATAAACCAAATTGAAGTGAATAACTCTATGAGGAACCAAGAATCAGTCAAACAAAACATCAAGAATTAAAAATTAGAAAAAGGGGCAAAATATCTCAATGGAAAAATAACTGACCTGGAAAACAGATCCAGGAGAGATAGTCTGAGAATCATAGTCCTACCACAAAATCATGATGAAAAAAGTGAGCCTGGACAACAAGAGCTCATCAAGGAAAACTGCCCTGAGATAATAGAACCAGAGGGTAAAACAGAAATCTAGAGAATCCACCAGAAATCTCCTGAAAGAGATCCCAAATTGAAAAGTCTGCGAAATTTTGTGGCCAAACTCCAGAACTATCAGGTAAAGGATAAAATACTACAAATAGCCAGAAGGAAACAATTCAAATATCTTGGAACCACAGTGAGGATCACACAGGATCTGGCAGTTTCTACCCTGAAAGATTGGAGGAACTGGATTATGATTTTGCACAAGGCAAAAGAACTCAGGTTACAACGAAGGATCACCTGTGCAGTGAAACTGAACATATTCTTCCAGGCAAGGAGATGGTCTTTCAATGATATAACAGATTTCCAGACCTTCCTGATGAAGAAGCCAGAGCTCAATGGAAAATTCAACCTCCAATTACAAGATGCAAGAGAGGCATAAAAAGAAACAAGGAGCAGATGGACTTCGTATTTACCTGGAGAGGCTTATATGTACTGATGCTGAGTGAGAAGAGCAGAACCAGGAGAAATTTGTACACAATCACAGATACAACATATGTGTGATGACCAACTTTGATAGACTGGACTCTTCTCAGCAATGCAGGGTTATAAGTCAACTCCAAAAGACTCATGATGGAGAGAGATGTCTACATTCAGAGAAAGAACTAGAAAGAACAGAATTTGAATCCAGATTGGAGCAAACTACCTGCTTTTTTCTTTATCTTGTTTGGATTTGTTTCCTCTTTCCCATTGTTCATGCCATCTGATATAATCCTTCTTTATAACCTGACTAATGCCTAATATGAAAGTATTTGCAGATCCTATACTTGATTGTATGCCACCATAGAGGGGGGAGGAGGGGAGAGAGGGGGAGAAAATTTGAAACTCAAGGAATTGTGGAACTGAATCTTGTAAACTAAAAGTAAACAAACAAATTAATAAAAAAATAACAAAAAAAATAATATTCCTAGAAAAGGCTGGGTGGACAGGTTGTAGAAATTGGGTATGAAGTTGGACTAGGTGATCTCAAAGTTCCCTTCAAACTTTTAATTCTTATCCTGTGAAATAACTCACATATGATGGCTTTATGCCACTAGCTCTAGACAATGTCTATACCTGATTAGAAATGTCATAATGAAGTAATAAATTTAAAGACTACTAAAGTTGTTAGAAAACTTTTTAAAATGTATTTAAGATATTTTCAGATTATTAGATGGTTTTCCCCTTGATCTTTCAATACATATCTACTCTTATTAGAGTTGGCACTACTTTCCATAGCACAGATCATAACTCATCCTTGTTTTCACATTCAATGTGACTCTTATCCCTGGCTTCCTATAAATTCTCTGTGCTACAGGAACTACATATATTGGAATCTTTCCTCTGGATCTGAATATTTTATAAATATCAATATAGTTTTCAACACCTGAAATTTTGATCAGATCTCTTTGATGAGATATATTATTGTGCTTCCTATATGAAATTTGCCTTTCACAACACACTGCAGGCTGTTTATTTCCCCTCCCCCATCTTTTTCCTAATCAAAGGCATATTGGAGCCAGTTCTAACTAGCTCCTGAGAGCCCATTGTTAAGTTTTCTGTGTGACTACTTACACTTCAGAAATTGACAACTGTGACTTCTAGGTCGCATGAGTAAAACATGGGTGATTATACATTTTGTTCATGATACCCACAACAGCTCAGAACCTCTCCAAAACGGAATATACTAAAAATAAGGCAACATCAGCTGCCTTCCTTGTATAGGATACTCAGAATCTAAAAGAATGTTAAAAACAAACAAATAAACCATGAACTGATATCTGTGGACTCTGAATTTACTTAGCAACTCTCCTACCTCCTAGTCTATCAGTAGTGAGGTTGTACTAGCATACTAAAGGACCTGACACACTGACTTATAACAAAACCCAACCCTGTGCTCTGCTTCCCCCTTCTCCATTTTTTCCATGGATTCTGACTCCTGGCTGCAGGAATCTGCTTGAACTGTGATAGCCAGCCAATCTATCCAGCCAACCCTGTAGTACCAGTGCTGCAAAGCTCTTAACTGCCAGTGTCTGGCGAAAGAACTGAGGAATAGAGAGTGGGACAGGACACTAAGACAAGACATCATTTGTTTGAGAGTAGAGTGGGTGGGAGGATGAATAGGACATTGCATGGCATTCCACTAAGCCTACGGGAAAGAGCACAGTATCTATCTGGGGCCAGTTTTTTTCCCTAAAAAATCACTTGGGGGCAGAAACCTGGTTTAGTGCACCATGAACTGCCAAGATTAGAGGAGACTGAGATGTTCTAAAATTCAGCCTCAAAGAAACAACCATTATGAGAGGGGAGGAGACAAAGAGTCAGAAAAAGACTGATATTATTAAAGATCTCAGGAAGAAGAAAATTATATTATCTTGAGCATAGTCAGATAAATTAAAAGAGAAAACAGTAAAAGCATAAAGAAATATGACTTCAGATCTAGTAAATGGATTCAGGCATCTATAAATAAATTTTGCAAAACAAAGGAAAATGATCCAACACTCAATAATAAAGAGGACCTTGTGGAATGTGAGAACACAGTACTACAACATATTGTACCTGAGTACCGTTCAAAAGAGCAATTAGAATTATGACAGCAGAATTTATGACCTACAGAGCAAAAGTAATGGGCATATGGAGAAACTGGAATTTGTTATGGCAAGGATCACCAAAGAAAACAAGAGAGGGCAATAGATTGTGAGGAAATTTCGGGAATTAGGGCAGCAAGTTGTTAATTGTGGGAATGGAGTGAACCACACTGACTCCATCTTGTGACTTAATTCTAGAGCTAGATTAGTTCTCTTTCTATTCAGTTATGGGTCTAGTCTAATTTCTTTTGTATGAGAAAACTTCATTCAATTGTGGGAATAGGGAGAGAACTTTTTTGCATTGTTTAAACCTAGCCTTGTATGACTGGGAAGTTGGACAACTTCCAATCTGCTCCTTAGAGACTCTTAACTAAGGGCCTATGACATGCTGACCAGGAACCTGATCAGATCCAAAGACTGATGCATGAAATTTTCTTACAATTATACATGTTGAGCAACCCATAGGTCTTATCTGAAAACTGGCTCCATACTGATCAATCAGTTATTGTTTCCATGTTCCTTTGACTATTTACCCACAGTTGGAGGGAATGGGACAACTCTTTTTCTGATTTCAGGGTATTGCACCTGTTAACTCTCCCCCATCCAACTTGGAAATTCTCTAGTCTTTACTCTAATTAGAAATCAAATCACCTAATATTATAGCCTGGTTAATTGTTTCCTTTTAATTAATGATTGTATTTGATTGTTTTTAACATATGAAAGTCTGTCCTTCTCTACTCAGTCTCATGCCAAAGTTGTATAAAGTGACTGGTCCTGATGTGTTAGGCAGTTGGCGTACATTGCTTAAAAAATGGAAATGCTTGGAAGCTCAAATCTTTGGTTCCTCAGTCATTTAATCTTTCACCTTTCATAATCGTGAATACAAATAGTTAGAATTGAAGAACAGGCTAGAAGAAGAAAAGTAAAAAATTATAATATTAAAAGAAAATATGCTCACCATACAAAAACTTGGCAATTGATACAAGATAAGGCTTGACTTATCATTTTGTTGGTTGTTTAGATTTAAGAAAGTGTTAATAATTTATATTAAACTTAAAGGGCGTTTATGTACTTTCCCATTCCCTCTCCAGTCCATTGTTAAACATCAATTATCACAATCTTTTATTTCTCTATATGTAGTGCTTGGGTTCAACAGGAATAAAGTAGAAGGCTCTGGAAATAAAGCCATCACCAGATTGGGGGCCTGGTGACTGTAAGTTGATGATGATGGTATCTGGTACTTTATGGAGCTTTAAGTTTTGGAATGTGGTTTATATTTATTTTCTCATTTGAGTATCACAATAAGTCTGTTGAGCGCTCATATGCAATATTTACTACCTGGTTTCAGATTTGATCCTGTTAAAGTACTTTAAATGATGGGATTTAGTAGAAAGCTAGTGGAACGGGGTCCAGTTCTGAAGGCAAGAATGCAGGTCAGATACACTCAGGTTCTGTATTTGGTACATGATAGTTGTGTATCCATTTACATGGCACTTAATTTCTCTGTACTCATAAGAATTTCTCTAAGGCTTATAAAAAGAGTTGCAAATTTGCATTGGCAGAAGAGTTTCTACCCTGGGATTCTCCCATACAGATGAAGTGATAAATCTGTCACAATTCTTTTTTTTAAAATATATTTATTTATTCACTTTTAGTTTACAACATTCAGTTCCACAATCCCTTCAGTTCCAAATTTCCCCCCCCATTTCCTCCCTCCTGCCCCCCATGGTGGCATGTAATCAAATATAGGTTCTACAAATACCTTCACATTAAATATTAGTCAAGTTAAAGAAAGATTATAACCAATGGAATGAACGAGAAAGAAGGAACAAAACAAAACAAAATACAAAAGAGAGAGAGCAAATAGTTTGTTTCAATCTGCATTATGACTCTGTAGTTCTTTCTCTGGATGTGGAAATCCCTTTCCATCATGAGTTTTTTCAATTGCCTTCTAACTTTGTATTGCTAAGAGGAGCCCAGTCTATTAAAGTTAGTTGACACACATTGTGTAACAATTCTTAAGGATACCAAGAGACCATATTTAAGACTAAAAAAGGATTTTCTTTCATAGCATTGCATAGTGAGGAGAACAAAGTGCACCTGTAGTGGGTAATTTCTGAGAACCTTTTTGATTCCAAGATCCTGTGACACAGGCAAAAATGATGAAGAACCTCTAACACTGGTACTCTCTGAACTTTGCTTCAATCTCTTCATAACCAAGAGTACATAAATACAATTTGGTGGCTGGGGTATGCTCAGGAAATGAAACAGAGTGGAACTAATCCCACTACTTTCCTCATTTAAGATTCAAAGCATAACCTGTCAGGTTCCTTAGTTCCTACTTTGGGTGAAACAGGAAGTCCAAAGGACAAGATTCAAAGGAAAGAGAAGTATGCCTTCCCAAACCAACCGTGATCCATACAGAAGCTTCCGAAAATAAGGGACATTAAACGCCTTGATAAAAGGGTATGTTTTTAGTTCTGACCTGATATATTTAGCATTTTACATGTTTGGATGATCCTGTGATCTCATTATTATAAGTAGTTTTCTGATAAAAAACATTCAATCAATGCAGCTTGATATCTTTTCAGCAATTTATCACCATAGTGAGTTGCTTAGAGCAATGCTAACAAATTCAAATAGACGTGGGGGGGGCACTAAAACATAGGAAGGTGTCCTTGAAAATTGCACATTGACTAAGAAAAGCAAACATTAATATTATCTGTTTTATTGTATATTTTGTTGTTAAATATATCTTAACTGCATTTTAATATTGTTCCTGACTATAATCCATAGTGTCATTGGTCTCCTGTTTGACCCCTCTTGTTTAGAGAACTAAGTGATGAAGTAACTTGCTCAGGGTCACACAGCTCTCATAAGAATCAAAGGTGAAGCAAACCCAAGTCTTGGCTCCTAAACAGTTTCTCTATTGACTAATCCATACTTTCTCTCATGTATATGCTTACTGTAAATGATTTGAAATAAATTCCCTTCCTTCAAGATAGTTAGAGTCTATAATAATAAGGGCCTTTGCAACTTCAGAATTTCACTTGCAGGCAGGGCCAAGTACATGGTCCTTAGTTGTAGAAATAAATCTCTGGTGAACAACTATGTGCTTCCCTGATTTCTACAGTGTCCTGGCTTCCACTTGGATACTATCATCACCATTCTCAATTAAAAAAAAAGTCATAATGACAAAAGCTGACATCTATAGAGCTTTAAGTTCAACAAAGCAGTTTTATTTGATTCTGTCTTCTTCCCTGATGATCCTAAACCTTGCTTACTCTTGACAATTCAACTCTCCCTTTTGCCTTTTCCTTTTGTTTGCCTTGAGTTCTGCTAATCCCAGGGTACACAACTACACTTTACCTAATTCAGAGCATATATTTGGTCTCAGAAGCCTGATATTCTCAATCAAGTCACAAATCACAAATATTTACCACTGTGATTGCAACAGAGCTATGAAAGGATTAGGCAATTATCTTGATAAAGAAATGTTAGACTATGCAAACAGGAAGTTCATAATAAATATGAATATTTAGGGAGAAAGTATATATAACCTCAAAATAACTCAGATGTAATGAAAAGTGTTTCTTTCAAACAAATTTAATAGCCTTCTATGAAATAGTTACTGATTTAATAATGAAGAGGTTTGGTTTCCTGTCAGGCATTTAAAATAATGACACAATAAATAAGGCTATGCAGTTGCAACAAGTAGATAAAAATAACTTGAAAAATATTAGGAAATTATTAATAGACCACCCTTTTCAAATTTCAGTTCCAAATAATCAGCAGGGGGGTACAACATATAACGATTAGTATTAAAACATATTATTCTCTGATTCAATCATAGAAGGTATAACTAAAATCACAAAGTGGATCAGGTTTGTATTTGACATGAATACTTTTTTTGTCATTGCTTTGAATTTTATTTTACTTAATACAATTTAGTAGACAATGAATGGTTTCCCACCAACTCTGGGCACTAAATCTTTCACAGGCTTCACAGTTTTTTTATTTAGGTGTGTTTATATATATATATATATATATATATATGAGCCTTAGCAGCAGATACAGTTGACTTCTTAGTTGTTTGCTTTGCCCTTTTTTTGCTTCTTTGGCAGCCCTGATGGCTTCTTCTCATTGGGCTTTCCTAACTTCAGGTTTCTGGTTCCTTTTGGCTATTATCTCAGCAAGAGAGGCCCAAGTAATGGCCCTCTGGAATTTAACAGCTGGACGACTTCATTTCTTTCCATTCTCTTCCAACTGTCCCTTTTGTGCTTTCTTCTATAAAGGACAATCCAACTGATCTGCCAAGAGTTCCTTTTTTAAAAGAATGCACACTTGCCTTTTGCATCCAAAAGTGGGGAAGCCTTTAGCTCTGTGCAGAAGACATAGTTCCTCTGGTGACCTAGGGAAGAGGAAGAAACGTGACATAGATGCTTTACTAAACTTGCTATTTCTACCAAGATACAGGCACTCTTAACAGATAAGCTGGTTCAAATTATCAGGGGTTCTTCACCTTTTTACATATAATGAGTCCAGTTAAACTCAAGGTCATCTCCTCAGAATAAACTTTCTAAATGCATAAAAAGAAAATACATATAATTATAAAGTTGTAATGAAATAGTTATCAAAACAAATTTTTATTTAATAGTATTTTGTGTTTTTCTTCCAATTGATGTAAAGTTAGTTTTCAACATTCATCTTAAAAAAAAAATTTGAGTTCCAAGTTTTTCTCCCTCCCTCCCTCCCTTCTCACTACCCCAAGAGGGAAGGCAATCTGAAATTTTTTTTGCACCTATGTACCTAAATAAACAATTATACATGTAAAATAATGTTAAACACATTTCCACATTAGTCATTGTTTGAAATAAGAATCAGAACAAAAGATAAAAACCGTGAGAAAGAAAAAAAAACTCAGAAAAATGAAAATAGTATGCTTCAATATACATTCAGATTCCAAAATTCTTTCTGTGAATATGGTTAGTAACTTCCAAAATAAGTCTTTTGTAATTGTCGTGATCACTATATTGCTGACAAGAGTTAAGTTTGTCATAGGTCATCATCACACAGTGTTGCTGTATAAAATCTTCTCTTTATCCTGCTCACGTTACACAGCATTAGTTCATGGAACTCTTTCCAGGTTTTTCTGAAATCTGTCTGCTCATCATCTCTTATAACACAATAGTATTCCATTACATTCATATACCACAGCTTGTTCAGGCCAGTTGAGGGGCATGACCACAATTTCCAATTCTTTGTCATAAAAAAAGCTTCTATAAATACTTTTGTACATTTGGGTAATTTTCTTGATCTCTTTGGGAGACAGACCTAGTAGTGGTATTGATGGATCAGATAATATATACAGTTTCATAGTCCTTAGGGCATAGCTTCAAATTTCTCTCCAGAATGGTTAGATAACTTCACCAACCATTCTACCAACTCCACCACTCCACTTACTCTACCACTCTACCAACAATGCATTAATATTCCAATTTTCTCAAATTTTCTCCAAAATTGATCATTTTCCTTTTCTGGCATATTAGCCAATCTGATAGGTATGAGGTGATACCTCAGAGTTGTTTTGATTTGCATGTCTCTAATTAGTTAGTGATTTAGAGTATTGTTTCATATATTTATAGACAGCTTAATTTCTTCCTTTGAAAATATCTGCTCATATCCTTTGACCATTTATCAACTGAGGACCAATTTGTATTCTTGTAAATTTTACTCAGTTCTCTTTATAATTGAGAAATGAGGCTTTTATCAGAAACACAGGCTGTAAAATTTGTTTCCCAGCTTTCTGTTTTCTTTTGGATCTTCATTGAATTGGTTTTGCTTGTGCAAAACTTTTAAATTTAATGTAATCAAAATTATCCATTTTGCATTTCATAATGTTTTCTATTTCTTGTTTGGTTGTAATTTTTTCCCCTTCTCCGTAGATCTGACAGGTAAACTATTTCTTGGTCTTTTAATTTACTTATATTATCACCTTTTATGTTTAAATCATGTGCCCATTTTGACTTTATATAGGTAAAGGGTGTGAGATGTTAGTACTGACCTAATTTCTAGCATAATATTTTTTGTTTTCCCAGGTAGTTTTTGTCAAATAGTGAGTTGTTATCCTAGAAGCTGGAGTCTTTGGGTTTATTGAAGAGTAGAATGCTATAGTCACTGACTACTGTGTCTTGTGTACATAATCTATTCCACTAATCTAACACTCTATTTCTTAGCCATTACCAAGTAGTTTTAATTATGGCTGCTTTATGATATAGTTTTAGATCTGGTAAAAGTAAGCCATTTTCCTTTACATTTTTTCATTGGTTCCCTTGATATTCTGGACCTTTTGCTCTTCTAGATAAATTCTGTTAATTATTTTTCCCAGCTTTATAAAATATTTTTTGATAATTTGATTGGAATGGCACTGAATAAAGAAATTAGTTTTGGTAGAATTTTCATTTTTATTACATTAACTCAGCCTACCCATGAGTAATGGATATTTTCTGGAGTTGTTTAGATCTGGGTTTATATTTTTGAAAAGTGTTTTTAATTGTGTTCATATAGTTCCTGGGTTTGTCTTGGTGGGTAGACTCCCAAATATTGTTTACAGTGATTTTAAGTGGAATTTCTCTTTTCTATCTCTTGCTTCTGGGTTTTACTGGTAATATAGAGAAATACTAAAGATTTGTGGGATTATTTTATATCCTGCCATTTTGCTGAAATTTTTAATTGTTTCAAGCAGTTTTTAGTTGATTCTCTAGAATTCTCTAAATATACCATCATATTATCCACAAAGAGTGATACTTTTGTTTCCTCATGGCCCATTTTAATTTCTTCAATTTCTTTCTTTTCTTTTTGCTAAAATTAACATATCTAGGACAATATTGAATGCTAATGATGATAATGGGAATCCTTGTTTCACCCTTGATATTACTGGAAATGCTTCTAGCTTATCCCTATTACATATAATGCCTGTTGATGATTATAGATAGATACTGCTTATCATTTTAAGGAAAACTTCATTTATTACTATGCTATCTAGTGTTTTTAATAAGAAAGGTGGGTTTATTTTTTCAAAAGCTTTTTCTGTCTCTATCGAGGCAATCATATGATTTGTCACTTTTGTTATTGATATGGTCAATTATGCTGATAGATTTCTTAATATTGAATCAGCCCTGCATTCCTGTTACAATTCCTACCTGGACATAGTGTATTATCCTGGTGATAAATTGCTGTCATCACTTTGTATTTTATTTAACATTGTTATATGAATATTCACGAGAGAAATTTGCCTATAATTCTGTATCTCTGTTTTGGCCCTTACTGGTGTAGATATCAGCAACATATTTATGCTATAAAAGGAGTTTGGTAGGACTTCTTTTTCACCCTTTTTCCTAAATAGCATACATAGTTATGGAATTAATTTTTCTTTTTTTAATTAATTTATTTTGAATTTTCAAAATTTACTTCTGTACGTTTTACCTTTTTACCCCCTCGCTCCTCTTTTCCTTCCCAAGATGGCATGCTTTCTGATACAGCCTCTACGTGTTCTATTAAATGTTCCTCTTAATATTCCTATTAAATACATTTTCATGTTAGTCATGTTGCATAGAAAAATTATAACAAATGTGAAAAAGTATGAGAAAAAAACTGAACAAAACAAAAAAAAAACGAAAATAATCTTTTTTTCTTCATTCAGACTCTATGGCTCTTTCTCTTCATATGGTTGGAATTTTCCATCATGATTCCTTTGGTTTTATTTTAACTTTGCATTGCTGAGATGGGCTAAGTCTATCAAAGTCAGTCATCACACAGTTACTGTACACATTGTACTCCTCACATCACTCAGCATTAGGTCATACATGTCTTTCTAGGTTTTTCTGAAGTCTCAATGTTTTATCATTTCTTATAGCACAATAATATTCCATTACATTCATCTTGTTCAGCCATTCTCCAATTGATGGGCATCCTGTAATTTCCAGTTCTTGGACACCACAAAAAGAGTTGCTATAAATATTTTTGTATATGTGGATCCTTTTCCCATTTTTATGTTCTCTTTGGGATGCAGCCATACAAGTGATATTGCTGCATCAAAGAGTATGCACACTTTTCCAAATTGCTCTCTAGAATGGTCAAATCAGCTCACAATTCCACCAACAATGAGCTAATATTCCAATTTTCCTACATTTTCTCCACCATTTATCATTTTCCTGTTTTGTCAGTTTAGCTGATTTGATAAGTGTGATGTGGTACTTTTGGAGTTTGCATCTCTCTAATCAATAGTGATTTAGAACACTTTTTTATATGACTTTGTATAGCTTTAATTTCTTCCTCTGAAAACAGACTGTTCATATACTTCGACCACTTTATCAATTGGGGAATGACTTGCATTCATATAAATTTGACTCAGTTCTCTATATATTTGAGATATGAGGCCTTTATCAGGAAAACTGGTTGTAAAAATTCATTCCCAGTTTTCTGCTTTCCTAATCTTGGTTACATTGGCTTTGTTTGTGCAAAAACTTTTCAAACAAATGTAATCAGAATTATCCATTTTGCATTTCATAATGTCTTCTATCATAAATTCTTTCATTCTCTGTAAATCTGACAGATAAAATATACTCTAATTTGTTTATAGTATCAGCCTTCATATCTAAATTGTGTACCCATTTGGTCTTTATTTTGGTATATGGTGTCAGATGTTGGTCTATGCACAGTTTCTGCCATACTATTTTCCAGTTTTCCCAGTAGTGTTTATCAAATAGTGAGTTGTTGTCCCAGAAGCTATGATCTTTAGATTTATGAAACAGTAGGCTGCTATAATCATTGACTACTGTGTCTTCTGTACCTAAGATTTCCTCTATTTCTTACCCAGTACCAAGTAGTTTTGATGATTGCTACTTTAAAATACAATTTAAGCTGATATATGGCTAGGCCACCTTCCCTAGCATTTCTTTGCACTAATTCCCTTGATATTCTGGACATTTTCTTCTTTCATATGAATTATATCATTTTTTTCTAGTTCTAAATTTTTTTTTAGCAGTTTGATCGGTATGGCACTGCATAAATAATTAATTAGATAGAATTGTCATTTTTATTATACTAGCTTGGCCTGTCCATGGGCAACTGATGTATTTCCAATTATTTAGATCTGACTTTATTTTTGGAAAAAGTGTTTTTTTTTTGGGGGGGGGGTGAGCCAAGATGGCAAAATGAAAGCAGTGACTCACCTGAGCTCACCCATAAATTCCTTCAGTTACTGTTAAAACTTAAATCTGAACAAATTTAGAGTGGCAGAATCCACTAGGAGACAGAGTGTGACAGATTTCAAGCCCTGTTCACCAACACAGAAAATTCTCAGGTAGGATTTGTTGAGCCAGGTAAGGGAGAGCACAGAACATTGCACATGGAGAGCAAGGGTTGCACCAGCACAGTTCCAACCATAGCAGAGACGTAGTGAGCCTAAGTGAACTGATTCACACACTGTAGTGGAAATTCCCATGGCTGGATGGGAGTCTGATGGAGCTTGGTGGAGCATAGGACCTGTGACAACTAGAGCAGCTACTCTTGGGGCTATCAGCCCATGGTTTTGATGTTTAAAAATCACTTACCTGAACTTCCAGGAGCCAAGATGGCAAAGTAAACTGTAGCTGCTCTCATCCCCCACTTTGACCCTGAGAACCCCAGAATATTGCCCCAGTGTAAAATCCTGAAATAGTGGAACCAGTAGCAGGCTTTCAAGATCTCAGGGAGGGGTGTGGCTGTGGTTGTGCTGAGGCTGAAGGGCACCAGTGCAGAAAGGCAGAAATACTAAACACATCTTTTCCAGATCATTACACAATAAAAACTATATATAATAAAGGGTCATGAAAAGATAGATTAAAAACTAATTGCAGGCTATTTCAGAAGATGGTGGATTAGAAGCATGACCTCCAACCAGCTCTGGCTTCCACCTTCCGCAATCAATGTATAAAGGGGACTCAGAAAAAAACTTTGGAGCTGCAGAACCCACAAAATGACACAGAAAAGCTAACCTCCCACTGAGGACAGCCCAGCAGGCCGGCAGCAAGTGGCCAGCTCAGTGTTCTGGCTGAGCCCAGCCCCAGGCCAAGGCTTTAGCCCCAGGGCAGGCCTGAACAGTCACTGGCTAGAGGGACCCAAGATCACCAGCAGCTGTGGCGATCCGAATTATCAACACATAGATGCGAAGGACAAAGTGGGAGATCAGTGCAGTCTGGACTTTGGGACCCAGTAAGAGGGAGTACATAAGCTTTTGTGGGGCAAGAAGTCGCTGAGACGCCCAGGACACCCAGCCAGTGACATGTGGCAGCTTCAGCTCCTGGCCTGCAGAGTGTAGGGGGACCAAGTGACCAGTCTGAAGGGTAATTACTCTTGCTTTACCCTGCTTGGACCTGGATTGTGGTCTAGGGTGGAGGTACTGGGGTATCTGACCAGCTTGCCAGAGTGTGTGGAGGCCTCAGAGGGGGCACCCAACTAATACCTCCTGCAGCTGAGAAAACCCAGCATTTGGGATGAAAGCTCCCTGTCTGGTGGCAGAGTCCTACTGTGGCAAAAAGTCCAGGGCTTTAGTTACTTATGGGTGACATGACCAGGCAAAGGAAACAAAGGAAACAGAAGATTCCAACATTAGACTCCTATTTTGGGGACAAAAAGGAGCAAAGCATGGAACAGCAGGAAGACAATGATGTCAGAACTTCTGCACCAAAAGCTTCAAAGGAAAATACAAGCTGGTTACAGGCCACAGAGGAATTTGAGAAGCACATAAGAGAATTGGAGGAAAAATTGGGAAGAGAAATAAGAATGATGAAAGAAAATTAAGAAATGAGTGTGAACAGCCTGACTGAGGAAAATCATACCTTAAAAAATAGACTAACTTAAATGGCAAAAGAATCTCAAAAAGGCAATGAGGAGAAGAATGCCTTAAAAAGCCAAATTTGCCCTATGGAAAAAGAATCTCAAAAGCTCAATGAGGAAAATCATTGCTTCAGAATTAGATTGCAGAAAATGGAAGCTAATGACTATATAAGAAATCAAGATGCTGTTAAACAGATCCAAACAAATGAAAGAAAGGCAATGTAAAATATCTCATGGGAAAAACCACTGACCTGGAAAATAGATCCAGGAGAGATAATTTTAAAATTATTGGACTACCTGAAAGCCATGATTAAAGTAAGAACATAGAAATCATCCTCCAGGAAGTTCTGAAGGAAAACTGCCCTGATGTTTTAGAACCAGAAGGCAAAATAAAGGTTGAAAGAATACACAGATCAGCTCCTGAAAAAGATTGCAAAAACAATAACAACAACAACAAAAAACCTCCTAGGAATACTATATCCAGGTTCTCAAATTCCCAGATTAAGGAGAGAATATTAGAAGCAACCAGGAAGAAACAATTTGAATATTGTAGAAATACAATCAGTATAACCCAGGATCTGGCAGCTTCTATATTGAGGGATCGAAGGGCTTGGAATATGATATTCTGGAGGTCAAAGGAGCTGGTATTAAAACCAAGAATCACCTACCCAGCAAAACTGAGTATAAAGTTTCAGCGGAAAATATGGTCATTCAGTGGAATAGAGGACTTTCAATAATTCTTGAAAAAAAACAGAGTTGAATAGAAAATTTGACAATCAAATACAAGAAGCAAGAAAAGCATGAAAAGGTAAACAGGGAAGAGAAATCATAGGAAACTTATCAAAGTTGAACTATTAACATTCCTACATGGAAAAACAATAATTGTAACTGATGAAACTTTTCTCAATATGAAAATAGTTGAAGGGAATAGAAATATATGTGTGTATACATATGAATATATATATATACATATACATATACATATATATATGTCTATATCAGAGGGTATATGGATGTATGGATACACATGTGAATGTGTGTATATATGTTTACAGGTATACACAGATAGAGGGTACAGGACCAATTCAATAAGAAGAGATGATACTTAAATGGTGAAATTAAGAGCTGAGAGAGGAATATAATGAGAAGAGATTGGGGGAGACACAATGGGGTAAACTAGTTCATATAGAAGAGGCAAGCGAAAATGGTTACAATGGAGGGGAAGAATAGGAAGGCAAAAGTGAATGGGTCAAACTTATTCTCATTGAAATTGACTTGGGGAGGCAATGAAATACACACTAAATAGGGTATCACCCTACAGGAGATGGGGGGGGAAGTTGGATTAAAACTTTTGAAAATGGATGGGATCAAAGTAGAGAATAGAACAAGTGGTAGGTGGAATAGGAGGGAGGGAAATATAGTCAATCTTTCATAATATATCTACTATGTTATTGTTTTGCATTAGCTACACATGTACAACCTATACTGAATTGCTTATCTTCCCAGTACGGGTAGGTGACAACAGAGGAAGGGAATAAATCTGGAATTCAAAGTTTTAAAATAAAATGTTTTATATATATATATATATATATATACACACACACATATACATATATATATATACACAAAAATATATATATATATATATATATATATATACTATTATTAATAGCATTTTACATTTTACATGTAATTGGGAAATAAAATGTACAGGCACTGGGGCATAGAGATCCACCATACCCTATTGGAAAAGTTGAAAGGGGTATGGGAGAAAATATGGGAGAGAGCAGATTGAAGGAGGGGATATCCTGTGGGACTGCTATTTTGGGGGAAAATGGGGAGAAAATTTGTAACTTAAAATCTGGCGGAAATGAATGATGTAAATCAGAAGTTAATAAAACACTTGAAAAATGAAAAAAAAAACTTTCAAACCAAATAATCTTATCCTAAAGAATGAGTGGATTAAAAAATAAATCATAGAAACAATCAGTAATTTCATTCAAGAGAATGACAATAATGAGACAACATATCAAAACTCATGGGATGCCATAAAAGCACTTCTTGGAGGAAGCTTTATATCTCTGGATGCTTACATGAATAAAAAAGAGAAAAAAAAAGATTAATGAATTCAGCATATAAGTGAAAAAACTAGAAGAACAAATTGAAAATACCCATTAAATATTAAATTAAAAATACTGAAAATCAAAGAAGAGATTTATAAAATAGAAATTAAGAAAACTTTTGAAGGGGAGGCTAGGTGGTGCAATGAATAGAGCACCAGCCCTGGAATCAGGAGGAACTAAATTCAAATCCAGCCTCAGGCACAACACAAAAACTAGCTGTGTCACCTTGGGCAAGTCACTTAACTCCAATTGTCCTACCTTCCCCCCTCCAAAACAACAACAACAACAAAACCAAAACTAAAACAAAACTGTAGGACAAATAAATAAAACTAATCACTGGTTTTATGAAAAACAAAACAATAAAATCGATAGACTTTGATTTGATTTATTTGATTAAAATAAAGAAGAAAACAAATTATCAGTATCATAAATAAAAAAGGGTAAACTTGCCTCCAATGAAGAGGAAATTAAACAATAATTAAGAATTATTTTGCCCAATTATATGCCCATAAATTTGACAATCTTAGTGAAATGGATGAATATTTACAGAAATATAACTTGCCCATATTAACAGAAGCAATATACTGAAATAACCTCATCTCAGAAAAATAAAATGAACAAGCCATCATTGAACTCCCTAGGAAATAATCTCTGGAACCAGATGAATTTACAAGTGATATTCTGTCAAATATTTAAAGGACAATTAATTTCAATACTTTAGAAACTACTTGGGAAAATTGGAGAAGGCATCCTTCCAAGTTCTTTTTCACGATACAAATATGGTACTGATACCTAAATGGGGAATAGCCAAAACAGAGAAAGAAAGTTATAGACCAATTTCCCTAATGAATATAGATGCAAAAATTCTGAATAAAATATTAGCAAAAAGACTACAGCAACTTATCATGAGAATAATACACTTTGATCACATATGATTTATTCCAGGAATGCAAGTCTGGTTTAATATTAGAAAAAATATCATTATAATCAGTTATATCAACAACAGAAGTAGTCAAAATCATATGTTTATCTCAGTAGATAGAGAAAAAACTTTTGACAAAATACAACATCCATTCCTATTAAAGACACTAGAGAAGCACAGGAATAAATGGAGTTTTCTTTAAAATAATAAGTAGAATCTACCTAAAGCCATCAACAAGTATTTTATGTAATAGGGAAAAGCTAGATGCATTTCTAATATGATTGGGCATGAAACAACAAAATCACCCATGTTATTCAATTTGGTAGCTGTAGCAATAAGAGAAGGAAAAGACCTTGGAGGAATTAGAAGAGACTAACCTATTACTCTTTGCAGATATATGATGATATACTTACAGAATCCTAGAGAATCAAGTAAAAAACTACTTGAAATAATAAATAACTTTAGCCAAATTGCAGGATATAAAATAAACCCACATCAATCCTTGACATTCTTATACATTTCTAATGAAGTACAATAGCAAGAAAAATTCCATTTAAAGTTACAGCGGGGCCTGTCAGGTGGCACAGCGAGTAAGAGCACTGGCCCCAGTGTTGGGATGACCTGGGGATCAAATCCAGGCTTAGATACTTAGCACCACAGAAATAACTGGCCATGTAACCTTGAGCAAGTTACTTAACCCCAATTGCTTTAAAATAAAAAATAAAGTTACAGCACATATTGCAAAATATTTGGGAGTCTACCTGGCAAAGAAATGCAGGAACTATATGAAAACAGTTACAAAACACTTTTCACACAAATAAAGTGATATCTAAATAATTGGAAGAACATCAGTTTCTTGGGGTTGGGTGATGCTAATATAATAAAAACGACAATTTTATCTAAATTAATTTACCTATTTAGTGTCATACCAATCTAATTATCAAAAATATTTTACAGAGCTGGCAAAAATGGTAACAAAATTCATCTGGATGAACAAAAGGTCTGAAATATCAAGGGAATCAATGAAAAGAAATGTTAGGGAAGGTAGCCTAGCCACAACAGGTTTTTAAATATATTATGGAGTGACAGTCATCAAAACTACTTGGTATTGGTTGAGGAAAAGAGTGGTAGATCAGTGGAACAGAATAAGTGGTCAAGGCACAGTTGTTAATGATTATTACAATCCTGTTTCGTAATCCCCCAAGCCCCAGCTTCTGGGGTTCTTAGCTCACTATCTTAAAAGTCTACTGGGAAAACTGGAAATAGTAATACAGAAACTGGATATAGACCAATTCCGTATAACACATACCAAAATAAAGTATAAAGGGTTCACAATTTAGATATAAAGACTGATATGGTAAGCAGTCTGTGAGAGAAAGGAATAGTTTTTATCTGTCTGACTTATGGAGAAGGGAAGATTTTATGACCAAACAAGAGATAGAGAGCATTACAAAAAGCCAAATGGATAATTTCGATTATATTAAATTGAATAAAATTAAATCAAAGCCAATGTAACCAAGATTAGGAAGGAAACAGAAAGTTTGTAAAGAATTTTTACAACCAGTGTCTCTGATAAAAGCCTCATTCCTAAAACATACAGAGAATTGAGTCAAATTCATAAGAATACAAGTCATTCCCCCACTTGATAGCCAAAGGATATGTACAGGCAGTTTCCAGAGGAAGAAATTAAAGATATCCAAAAGCATATGAAAAAATTCCCTAAATCACTACTGATTACAGAAATTCACATCAAAACAACTCTGAGGTACCACATTTCACCTGTCAGTTTGGCTAACATGACAAAACAGGAAAATGATAAATGCAGGAGATGTGTGAAAATTGGAACACTAATGCATGGATGGTGGAGTTGTGAATTGATCCAGCAATTCTGGAGATCAATTTGGAACTATCCCGAATATAAAATGTATATACCCTTTTACCCAGCAATACCACTTCTAGGGCTGTATCCCAAAGAGGTCCTAAAATTTGGAGGAGGATGCATATGTAGAAAAATATTTATAGCAACTCTTTTTGTGTTGGCAAAGAATTGGAAATCAAGAGGATATCCATCAATTGGGGAATGGCTGAACAAGTTATAAATGTAATGGGATACTATTGTGCTATAAAAAATCAGGAGCAGATCAACTTCATAACAACCTGGAAAGACTTATTTAAACTGATGCTGAATGAGGCGAACAAAATCAGGAGAACATTGTGGAGAATTATAGACGCATCATACCTGTGATGATTGACTTTGATAGATGAAGCTCCCCTCAGCAATGCAAGGTTATGAGGCAACTCCAAAGGACTCATGATAAAAAAGCCTATCTACATCCAGAGAAAAAATTATGGAGTCTGAATGCAGATTGAAGAAAACTATTTACTCTCTCTCTATTTTTCCTTTTATTTTGTTTCTTCTTCCTCATTATTCATTCCATTGGTTATAATTCTTCTTTACCACTTGACTAATGTTTAATGTGAAAGTGACTAATTTTTGGTGTGTTTAATGTGAATTGGATTGCATGACGCTGGGGGTTGGGGGAGAGAGGGTGAGGGAGAAAATTTGGAACTCAAAAACTTTGGAACTGAGTGCTGTAAAGTAATAATAAATATATTTTAGGAAAATAAAATGAATTGAAGAACAAAAAAAGTGTCTTGTAATTGTGTTTATATAGTTCCTGAGTTTGTTTTGGCAGATAGACTGCCAAATATTTTATAATGTCTACAGTAATTTTAAATGGAATTTTTCTTTCTATCTCTTGCTGTTGGGCTTTGTTAGTAATATATAGAAACGTTGAGGATTTATGTGGGTTTGTTTTATATCCTTCAATTTTGCTAATGTCATTTATTATTTCAAGAAGTTTTTACTTCATTCTCTGGGATTCCTTAAGTATATCATTTGCAAAGATTGATAACTTAGTTTCTTCTTTCCTATTCAAATTCCTTTAATTTTCTTTTCTTCTTTTATTACTAAAGGTAATGTTTCTAGTACCATATTGAATAATGTTGGTCATAATGAATATCTTTGTTTCACCCCCTATCTTATTGGAAATGTATCTAGTTTCTCTCCATTACATATAATGCTTGCTGATGATTTTAGGTAGAGGCTACTTATCATTTTTAGGAAGGCACCATTTATTCCTGTGCTCCCTACTGTTTTTAATTGAAATGGGTATTGTATTTTGTCAAAAGGTTTTTTTTTTTTGCATCTTATGGAGATAATCATATGTTTCCTATTAGTTTTTGTGTTGATATGATCACTTATGCTGATAGCTTTCTTAATATTGAACCAGTTCTGCATTCCTAGTATAAAACCTACCTGATCAAAATGTATTATTGAAATTAATTATTCTTTAAATATTTGATAAAATTCATTTGTAAATCTGTCTGCCCTGGAGATTTTTCTTAGGGAGTTCAATGATGACTTGTTCACTTTCTTTTTTCTGAGATGGGGTTATTTAAGTATTTTATTTCCACTTATCTTAATCTGGGCAGTTTATATTGTTTTAAGTATTCATCCATTATGCTTAGATTGTCATATTTATTGGTCTTTAGTTTGGCAAAGTAACTCTAATTATTCTCTTAATTTCCTCTTCATTGGTGGTGAATTCACATTTTTAGTTTTGATACTTATAATCTGGTTTTCTTTCTTTTCTTTAAAATGAAATTAATCAATGTTTTACTGATTTGATTGTTTTATTTTCATAAAACTAGCTTAGTTTTATTTTTTAGTTCAGTAGTTTTCTTAATTTAATTTTACTAATCTCTCCTTTGGTTTTCAGAATGCCTAATTTGATGTTTTAATTTATTCTTTTTCTAACTTCTATTGTTGCATGCCCAATTCATTAATCTCCTCTTTCTCTATTTTACTCACGTAAGCATTTATAGATATAAAATTTCTCTAAGAACTGATTTGGCTACATCTCATAAATTTTGGTGTCTTATTATTTGTAGCAGCAAGCACCCCAGCCTCCCCAGGGTTGCTGCCAACACAGATTCTTGGATCTGCTTTGATAAAGGAAAGCAACTCAAAATGGGTTAACAAGCTTACTTTAATCAACCAAATATGTATCATTTACCTAGTTCAGGGGAAAAAGGTCAGCACCCCAAACTTCAGAATAAACAGACAGAATTTTCAAGACAGAGAAACAGATCAAGTAGACAGATTTCCAAACTGTCCAACCATTACATCCATACCAAATCAACATCTGGGTTTTAACATCTGGGTTTTTCAAAGCCAAGGAGGGGCTCTCAAGAATGGCCTCCCAGAATCCAGATCAAATCACAGAACACTTCTCAAAGTGAGCCCCAAAACAAAGCTACACATCAGGGCTTACATAGCCTTCTCCTGGCTCAGAGAATGTAACAACCTTATTGACCCACTGGTCAATCAAAAAGTATCTACTGAAAAACAAGCCTCCCACCCCAGGCTCCAGGTGCACTTTAGCCTAGGGGCAGGGAAGATCTTTAAATTTGCATTTCCATTACATTATTTTAATTCTTTTTGATTAAATTACTGATTGTTTCTATGATTTGTTGCTTGATCCACTCATTCTTAAGGATTAGATTATTTAATTTCCAATTTATTTTTAGTCTATCTTTTCATGGCACTTTATTGCATATAATTTTAAGGAATCATAATCTGAAAACGATGCATTTAATATTTTTGCCTCTCTGCATTTGATTCTGATGTTTTCATGCTTTAATACCTGGTCAATTTTTGTGTAGGTGTCATATATTGCTGAGAAAAAAGGTATATTCCTTTTTTATCACTATTTGATTTTCTCCAAGAGGTCTATCATAACCAAGTTTCCTAAAATTTTATTTACCTTCTTAACTTCTTTTTTGTTTATTTTGTGGTTAGTTGTATCACATTCTTAGAGAGGGAGGTTGAGGGCCTCCACTAATATGGTTTTGTTGTCTATTTCTTCATATAATTCAGTTAACTTCTCTATGTATCTGGATGATATACCACTGGGTACATATATGCTTATTATTCATTGTCTGTGGTACTTCTAGCAAGATGTAGTTTCCTTACTGACCTCTTTTTATTATACCTAGTTTTGCTTTTGCTATGTCTGAGATCAGAATTGCTACCCTGCTTTTTTGTTTTTTACTTCAGTTGAAGCATAATATATTCTGTTCCAATTTTTTGCCTTTACTCTGTGGGTCTCTCTTTCAAATGTATTTCTTATGTACAACATATTGTAGGATTATGATTTTATTTTTATTTTGCTTTTTGGAATGGAGTTGGGGTTAAGTGACTTGCCTAAGGTCACATGGCTAGTTTTTTTGTGTTAAGTGTCTGAAGCCAGATTTGAACTCACGTCTTCATGACTCCAGGGCTAGTGCTCTATTCACTGTGCCACTTAGCCACCCCAGGATTCTGTTTTTTAATCCACTCTTCTATCTGCCTTTGCTTTATGGAAGAGTTCAACTAATTTACATTCATAGTTATGACTCCCAATCTTGTATTTTCCTACATCCTGTTCCCCCATCCCCATTTTTGCTTGTCTCTCTCCTTTCACCTCATCCCTTCTCACTAGAGTTTTGCTTCTAATCATCACCTCACTCAGTCTGTACTCCCTTCTTTCTGCCCCCCCCCCACTTTTCTTTCCCTTTTCCTTTCTGTTTCTTCCTTCACTTTTGCCTTACCTTCTATTAGCAACCTGTTCCTGCTCCCTTTCCTTTTTCTTTCCCTTTTCCCTTCCTACTTCCCTCTAGGGTAAGATAAATTTCTATACTCAACTGAGTGTATATATTATTCCCTCTTTGATTCAAGACTGATGAGAGTAATATTCAAGCAATGCTCACATTTCCCTTCTTTCCCTCTACTGTAATAGGTCTTTGTATCTCTTCATGTGATATAATTTATACTTCCTGCCTCTCCCTTTCCTTTTCTTCCAGTACAATCCTTTTTTTACTCCTTTTTTTATATCATCACATCAAATCAACTTATACCCATACCTTCTGTCTATATATGCTTCTTCTAACTGCCATAATAGAGATACAGTTTGCAAGAGTTACAAATATTGTCTTTTAATGAAGGGAAAACTGTTTATATTTTATTGAATAACATTTTTTTCTTTCTTGTTTACCTTTTTATGCTTCTCTTGAGTCTTGTAACACTTGATGATTGAATTTTCTGTTTGGTTCTGGTCAGGAAAAAATGTCAAAATCCCCTATTTTATTACATATCTATCTTTCCACTAAAATATTATGCTCAATTTTGCTAGGCAGTTGATACTTGGTTGTAATCCAAGCTACTTTGCCTTCTGGAATATATTACAAGCCATCATATCCTTTAATGTAGAAACTGCTAAATTATGTGTATTCCTTACTGTGGCTCCCTGATATTTGAACTGTTTCTTTCCTGATTCTTACAGTATTTCTTCCATGACCTGATAATTCTGGAATTTGGTTGCAATATTCCTTGGGGTTTTCATTTTTGCGATCTCTTTCAGGAGGTATTTGGAGAATTATTTCAATGAGTATTTTCCCTTTTGTTCTAGTATCTCAAGACAATTTTCCTATAATTTCTTGAAAGATACTGTCCAGGCTCATTTAAAAAAAATTATCATGGCCTCAGGTAGTACAATAATTCTTAATTTCTCTCTCCTGAATCTATTTTCCAGGTCAGTTGTTTTTTCTAATAAAGTCTTTTATATTTTCTTCTATTTTTTTTTCATTCTTTTGACTTTGTTCAACTGATTCTTGGTTTCTTATAGAGTCATTACCTTCCACTTGACCAATTCTATTTTTGAAGGTGTTATTTTTTTCAGTTAGCTTTTGTAGCTCCTTTTCCATTTGACCAATTCTATTTTTTAAGGAGTTGGGTTTTTTTAATCATTTTTTTTCCATTTGGACAATTTTATTTTTCAAAGAGTTGTTTTCTTCAGTCAATTTTTATGTTTTCTTTTCCAGACTGTTGACTCTTTTTTCATAATTCTCTTTCAAAATTCTCATTTCATTTCCCAATTTTTCTTCAACCTCTCTTGATTTTTAAGATTCCTTTTGGATTCTTCCAAGAAGACTTTTTGGGTTTGATGCCAATTTATTGCCCCCTTTGAGGCTTCACATGTAGGCAGTGTGACATTGTTGTCTTCTTCTTAGTTTGTGTTTCAATCTTCTTTGTTGCCATATTATTCTTCTGTGATAGAACTCTCTTCTCTTTCTTCCTCTTTTTTCAGTCTATTTTGTGGCTTTTAAAGTTGAGCTCTGCTTCTGGGACACAAAGGGCACTATTCCAAGCTTCTTATGCTGGGGCCTGGTTAATGGTTTTCCACATTGGGGCCCCAGATGCTTTTTGGCTTAACCACTGAGTTTGACATAGCTTGGCCTACTCAAACCCGTTGTACTGAGGTTCCCAAGGTTGCAGTCTGACTTCAACATTGATCATTACTGGCCTGCTAAGCCAGGATCAAGGGGCCATCAGTTACTGGTATGTACTGGGACTAAGAGCCTCCCATGGGCTTGCCTGGACACCATTTTTATTGGGTTGTGCTCCCCTTTTACTCAAGTGAGACAGACTTTACCAGAAGTTCTTCTAAGTTATCTTAAGCTGGAAAATCATTTCATTTAATCTTTTTGTGGGTTCTGTTGCTCCAGAGTTCACTGATAGGCTTCATTTAACATTGTTTCTGAAGTAAACTGGGGAAAGCTCATGGAACTTCTTTCCCTATATTGCCTCTGTCCCCCAAAAAGTTCTCAAACCTGAGGTTCAGAAACCCAAAGGTATTTTGGGTATATTATTCTTTCTAAGATAATTGTTCTTTCAAAAAAAGAATAACTGTCAGAGATATTGCTCTCTGTATTAGTTTAATACTAATCATGAAGATTGTCAGTCTAGTGTAATGGAAAGAATATAGCACTTTGAGTCAGGAGCACTGTGTTCATACAGCAGTTCTAATATTTACTAGCTTTGTGAGGAGAGTCCACTCACTCAATCTCTCTATGCCTTGGTTTCCTCATTTGTAAAATGGGGATAATATTGTGCTTCACATTGTTTTTTTAAGAAACAAGTTTTTTTTTTAGCTTGAAAGTGATATATTAAAAAAAAGTTCTTGTTAACATGATTAAATTTGTCAAAAATAGTAGTAGATCAGAAGGAATGTGTGTGGGGGGTTGGGGGGTGGGAATGGGCAAAGAATGCTTCCCAGTGTTCCACAAGCTGAAGAACAAAGGCCACATTCTCGGTATACTCTGATTAAGAATAATGCATTAAGAATAATACTTGGGAAATTAGTGCATAGTTTGGTTTTTGAAGAGGCATCAGCTCTTTTAATCCCCAAAGATCTACTTGGTATATTCTTCCATCATTTAAAAGAGTGGGCTTGATGAGATGATGTCCAAAGCTCCTCCCATCCTAAAATCCTTAAATTAGTACCAATCTGAGGTGAAAGAGTTAATGCCACTTCAAAATCTAAATCATTTATTCACCTCTCACTTGCAGAATAAGGTCCCACATTTTTATTCATGACTATGATTCTTGATCAAAGAATACAAGTGAAAAAGGCAAATAAGTATATATCTGATGTCAAATGCTGAAAAAGGCAAAATGGAATAGCAAAACAATTTCAGAAAAGTGCCTGGAAGTGTCTGCATCACATTTTTACTCAAAGGTTAATTTTAATTATGTAAAAACAGAGCTGACCCTGGAAATAAATTGCATTTTTTAAAAAAAGGTCAAGTTTGCCTTTGGAGTTCTGCCCCTCCTGCTTTACGGTGCCTATTCTCTATGTCCTGGGGTTCTCCTGTCCTGCTTTCAGGATTTTCCTGGCACTTCCTCAAGCAAGTTCACCAGAGCAAGTTGGTCAATTTTTAGTGCAAGTATTTACCACTGAGAAATCATCCAAGCTTTAAAAAAATTGAAGCTTGATTTATTGTCAAGACTTAATAAAATGTTAAAACAGAGGAAAAATTAACATAATATTTGTATATTTAAAAATATATTATGTGTATTTCTTTTTCAAGAAAACCTGTTAAACATTTATTATCATACCTGTATGTTTTCAGCACACATGTCTAGGGCCCTCAGGCTCCTTCCTAGCCGTGCAAAGACCTTGAAGGAAGACCCTATCCTACAGAAGGCCTATCTTTATCCCTGTGAAACTTGCTTTAATATTACATTTCCCTTTTTCTTTTTCTTCCCTTTTACAGCTGAGGTTCTCCCAATATGACCACTGTCAGGGAGATATTTAAAGAGAACAATGAGGGGTGTACCTCGCACACAGATATTTAATAGCTATAATTGCTTGTCCTTGGTTCTTGAAAAGGACAGATGACCTCAGGAGGGTGATGTCTTGATCTACAGGTGAATTGGATTTAATAGAGGCAGAGCTGTGCAAAGTCCTAAGTCTTACTCTCTCCTCTTGACTCATCAGAATCTAGTGGCAAGACATATTGTCAAGACCACTGGTGATGGCCTTGTATGTAGTGGGAGACCTTGACCTTTTTAAGCTAGGTATTTCCCAGGTCTCAGTTTGTCTGAGTCAATCAATGCCCATTCAGTAATTCAAGATTGGGTAAGAATTAAAACAAAAGATCTCCTAGTTTGCCTTACTAAATTGAAGTACTGTTATCTAGGGAATATTCTCCTTTTTAAAGTAGAAACTCATCCATTCAAATTAATTTCTAACTGGTGAATTTTCTGGAATTTGTAACAAAATGAATTTAAAGTGTTTGTGTTCAGGGTGGGGTGGAGAGCATGCTGGTCATATGTCTACCCCATTGACCTTCTTGAATTATAAAGCTGGCCTGCTGTGTTGAGAACAATTTGGAGGACAGACCTTCAATTAGAGAAGCAGCCTTGTCTAAGAAAGAGCAATGGATTTGGAGAGAGAATGTTTATGAAAATCATGACTCTTCCACTGTCAGTGTGTCTCAGGACAAATCACTTAAACTCTCTGTACCTCTGTTTCATCATCTGCAAAATGAGAGGATTTGACTAGATGATCTCTAAGTTTCCTTTTATTTCTACATTTATAATTCAACTATCCTAAAGATAAGTAGATAATACAATTGAAGTCAATTCAAATGAAGTGATGATGAAAGACTAAGATTTTAAAAATGCAGCCTGAAGGAAAGGACAGCATAAATCCATCAGCTAAAATTCTTTTTTAATTTCTATCTAGTACCAACTACATACTTCCAATGTGTAAAGTCATCAGCTTTACTCTCTTCTCCTGACTCATCAGAGTCTAGTGGCAAGACATACATCAAGACCACTGATGATGGCCCTGTATGTAGTGGGAGACGTTGGCCTTTTTAAGCTAGGTCTTTCCAAAGTCTTTATTTTGTTATGTTTTGTTTTTTAGTACTGTGGAATAGATTAAGCATAAAAATTTTCCAGTTCCGTCTATTTTCTAAATTCAGTTAGCAGCAGTTAGAAAAATCCTTAAGGGATGAATCTATAGTCCTCATATAACCCATAAACTCATTGAAGACAAAAAGAGTTTCTCTTTGTATTAACAGCTTGATAATCAAATTCATGAAACAATTTTTTTGCGACTCTAACCCTGTCCTTTGTTTATAGAGTATTAAGAATGCTTTGCACTCATGCAATAATAGGAAGAAAACCTATACCCACATATGTACACACACATTTAATGTGGTTAATGATTTTATTTATTAGCAAGTGTGCCGTTTTCTCTCCCTTTATTTATAGTGTATTGCCAAAATGGATGTGCAGCAGTGTCATAAACACACCCAATTTCTGCAAGCTAATAACTAATCCTGAGTGAATCAGCACCAAAGATATTGTCCATTAAATTTCTAACTACAGTTGTAATTTTCTTTAGTGGACCTAGGCACAGGTTCTATTTCTTGTTAGTATAAACCTGAACTGAGAGCTGAAAGACAGAAAGGTTTCCAAATTCTGCACACAGGCTCTGGTGATAGGGTAAAGAGTGCTGGAATTGAAAATTTAAAATGGTCTTCAGTTTCTCTCTCTCTCTCTCTCTCTCTCTCTCTCTCTCTCTCTCTCTCTCTCTCTCTCTCTCTCTCTCTCTCTCTCTCTCTCTCTTCCTCATAGCTTTGGTTGCTATTAAACCCAAACTATGTTATATAGAAATGCCAAGAAAAAATCATAATTCAAAAAAAATCAATAGTCTTCATGTCTTCCTACCTGTACACATCCCCGTTGACTAGAATTTTGTGGAATTAAACAGAAAAGGCCAACAAACATGCAAAGATATTTTGACTTAATACCAAAGAATATAAAAAAACCACATTTTCAGTGATAGCAACACCTTGAGCCTTGCTATTTGACGGTAGCTTCTTCTGAGTTAGGGCCACATGAAAACGGAAAACCAAGAAAAGTGCCCTTTGCTTTTTTTGTTGTTTCATAGCTTATAGAAATATGTTTATTTTGCATTTCCTATTTGCATACATACATATTGCTCTTCTTGTTTCTTTGATAAAATTTTTATGACCAATAAATTATAAATCATGCCTATGTATAATTTATCCCTTTAAATACATTTTTTATTTTTTGGCTTTTTAAATGAAAACTCTCTTCAGCTTTGTATTTTTTTTAGGGATTCAAATGCAATACTTTTAAGAAATTCATGAATAAAGCATGTTTCAACCCAAATTTGCATTTTTATAGTGTCTGCTGTGGAAGAGTATAGATTTTGCTTTCTGAGTGTACTCTTTCAAGCAGACACGATTCCCTTAAGAATAAACCTTGAGAAAATTCACTTGCCCTTCATAAAACATACGTTTCATTATCCCCTTATAAATTAGACACTTCCCCAACATGCTTGCTCATTATTTGTGTCTGCTGTCTGAAAATGATAATACTCTCTGGTTCACATAGGTATACACATAGACCCTGGAACACAAACAAGAAAATGACCATTTCATTTTTTTTTAATTTTGAGGCTTCTAAGTGATCTAGTCTCAATAATAAAAATTCTACCTCTGGAAAAATAATCTCCAAACAATATGCACTTTTTAGATAAGACTTTGATGTGGAAGGAATGCATTTTTGTCCTTAGCAGCCATCAATCAATCATATGGTATTGATTTGGTACTATAATGCATGGGTAAAAATAAAGTAGCTAATTTATTTGACCATGCAATAACTTGCTGAATTGCCTAAGCTGAAGCATCTTGTGTTGATAAATTGAAACTGGACAGTCTTTAATGAAGAATAATGCTGGAAAGATCATATGAGGTATTAGGTTGTGTTTAAGAGAAACATTGCTATTCAGATAGGAACAGGGATTTATTAATGGTATGAGAAGTGTATAGCCACTTCTCAGTGAAGGTGAGCATGAATAAATGAAACTCATAAATGACCTTAAATCTCATTTTTGCTATTACTTTTACCCTTTTTTCTCCCAAAGCCTTTTTTTTGTCAGATTAATATTAAGTAGAGGCTTTGAATAATGACACTTTCTTTCCTTGGAGAGGCAACAAGGTTGATGGAAAGGACAATGGATTTGGAGTCAGAAGAGTTTATGACCTGGGTTGAAATCCACCTATATAATCTTGGGGAAGTTGCTTTATCTCATTATGCTTCATTCTCGAAGAAGAAGAAGAAGAAGAAGAAGAAGAAGAAGAAGAAGAAGAAGAAGAAGAAGAAGAAGAAGAAGGAGGAGAAGAAGAAGAAGGAGGAGGAGGAGGAGGAGGAAGAAGAGGAGGTGGAGGAGGAGGAGGAGAACAAGATTAATCTAGATCAAAGGTCTCAATTTAGAGTTCTTGAAGTGGTCCATGGATAGACTGAAGAGATCTTAAGAACTTGAGTGAGAAAAAAAATACATACTTCTTTAATTTCACTAACCCTCTAATCAAAATTTAACATTTCCTTCAATTATTTGCAAACATCATTCTGAGAAAAGGTCAAGAGGCTTCACCAGATGGCCTGAGGGCCCATGACACACACAAAAGGCTAAGAACTCCTCAACTTCAACTAGATGATTTCTAAGATATCTTAAGCTCATAATCTGTACTTCTATTACCCTTTCTCTTAAATTGCTAGCACCTTGTGTTAGAGATATTAGTGAAAAATTAAATGTCTCAAATTAAGGCAAGTCTTAATATGGTAGAATAGAAAGTATTTGAGGACAACTAGGAACTTGGTGTCTCTGATCAAAACAAAAGAGCAGGAAGGTGGCCTATTGGATAGTGTTGGATCTGGAATCAGGAAGACCTGAATTCAAATCCTGCCTCATATACTTAATAGCAGTGGAAACCTGGACAAATCACTTAACCTCTGTTTTCCTTAGTTCCTAATATGTAAAATGAGGCTAATAGTAGCACCTATCTCCCAGGATTGCTAGAAAGATGAAAATGAGATAACATATATCAAGCACTTGGCAAATCTTATATAAATGAAATAAAATAAAATCTAGATATTATTATTATTACCAACTTGTTGTTACCCTCAAATCTGATCACTTTACTGTTAAAGTACAAAGCAGCGATGAAAAAGGTAATACATTAAGTCCTTAATATCTTTGTGTAAATAAGTTCATAAAAATATTGATTGAGAGCTGAAAGGTCACAGAAGTAATTGTATTCAGTCCTCTCATTTTACAGACTAAGAACCAGAGGGGTTAAGTTATTAGTCCAAGATCACATGGGTTATAAATAGCAGAACTGGGATTTGAATCAAGGTACAATTACTCCAAATCCAGCATTCATTCAGCTATTATTGTTTATCTGATATTTTACAAAATGAAAGCAAATCCTCTTGAGAATGGGACAGAAGGCAGATAAAATTTAATAAGTTATTGGTGAAAAGAGTAAGTCTAGGGCAGTGTCTGAAAAGGATAGGCCTGTATGCAGAACACCCCAGTGGGGCAACTGCAGCATTCAGGAATGAGGATATATTGTACCCTGAAGAGAGGATCACAAGGAGAAAAGGGTGATGAGAGGACAGTCTGTATAATTCTGTCAGGTAAGACCAGTAATGTTGAAAATTTAGTCAGAAAGATAGAAAAAAGAGGATAAAAGATCAAGTATCAGCTTCAAAGAGAATGAAAAAGGTAAGATTTAACCACCGCTTTTTTTTTGTTTGAGATTTCCTGGAAACTGGTATCTGTGAATAGTATCTACTTTTTCTCAGTCATTTAAATTATTTTCAGAAATAACCTTCAGCTAAAAATTTATACTCTCAGTACTTATCAGAAGGGAGAAAAGGTAGAAAAGAAAAGTTAGTAGTGTATTTTTTTCTTGAGGAATATTTAGACTAGGAATGTTTACTTCCTACAATGGTTATCAGAATATTCTAGCTACAAAAAGAATTGAAAATATTCTAAAAATAAATTTTTTCCACTAAAAGCAGGCTTCTGGCTTTTACCCTTATTTTATATAACTCATGTTCTCTCAAATTTGTCAGCTGAGGCATCAAATGACTAACACAATCTATTTTGATGAGTCACTGCACAATGAGAGTATTGCTGAATAGGGAAATATGTCCAGAATGGTAATTCCGGCTTGGAATAGGAACAAGGTGCCTTTAGCATAATGGAGGTTGAAACACATATATGTATATATGAATATATATATATATATATATATAATAGATACATATGCACACATACCTACATAGACATATGTGTATGTATAGGTGTATGTGTATGTGTGTGTATGTGTACACATATAAAAAGTTTCTGGTAATACTACCAAAAGTACTTTGCAACTATAAACATATTCAACTTTCTAACTCAACAAAGATGAGGTAGGAATGCTAAATGGACAATGAATAATATCATAATAAGCAATCTGTAGGATTATGTTCTGAGTTTTCCTAACTAAAAGGGTTTTTCAATAACATTAGGTTACTGTATTATTGAACTCTTCTGCATTATAAAACCCTGTGAAATGCTCTAACCACATACTGAAACAATATCAAGCATAATATAGATGCCCATTTGATATTTTTATGTTTGATAAATGATTGAATAAATGTAGCTCTAAGTCCAACTTTGAGCTACTGAGACAGAAAATTAAGAGAAAAAATGCTTACATACATAAAAGAAATATAAAAAATCTGCAACTGAAATTTAGTTTTAGCATTGTATTAATACTTATAGATGAAACATTACTTCCCATGCTTCACATTATTACTTTTTATTTCCCTTCCAATTCTGCTTTCATATGTCAATACTTTGGCTCAGTGATTTCTTTGGTAATGGTATTCTTTTTCTACAACTCTGGAACATATCAAAACTCACTCATGCCTTCTTATCTTGCATGATTTTTATCTGTTTCTTCCTTTAAAACATAACTAGAAAATCTATCAAACTCATTAGAAGCTTTTCTCTTCTCTTCTGTTTCAGAAATACCAAATGCAACACTTGAGCTGTATTTTACACTTGCTTCTTTTTTCATAAGACCTGAGATACACTCTGTGGCTCCATTCCTTACCTACTATATTCTATTAGCATCATTATCACCCCATAATTATGTTAAGAGCATTGAACTTAGAACATTTGAGGCTGAGTCTCACTGCTGTTGTTTACAGATCACTTTAATTCTTTGTGCCTCAATTTTCCATTTTGAAATCGAGGGAGTTGAACTATATAAGTTCTAAGGTCTATTCCAGCTCCAAATCCTATGATCCTCAGCTATGGTCACTCAGGAGAGTATCTAGTTGTATTCCCAGTCCATTACACAGTCTGACTAAAAAGGCTCCTTAGGTCATAAGTTCAGAAAATATAACAAGTAGTTATGGGAAGTTAGAGATTCTTTTTTTGAAACTTGTCACCTTGGAAGAGAAAATGGCTTTTAATTTTGTAGTTCAGCCAGGAAGCAAACAGATTATGCCTTTTCTGACTGAACTGAAAAATCAAAATTGACAAATCTTGAAGGAAAAGGAACTTACCATTGCAAAGTCAGGCATGGATGTTCATGCTGCCTTGACTTCCCTGGAATCCTCCTGCGGTTTCACAAGTAACCTCTAAGGGACAAACGGCATGAGTCTGAGTTCAGACAAGAGTTAATAAAAGGAAAGATAACTTTATAGTAAAGAAATAAAAGGGTTGACACAGAAGAGAAGCAACCTGTACTGATGTGGTGAAGGGTCAGAAAGAAGGATCTTACTACAATTCAGCATGACGTTTGAGAAAAGATTGAATAAATATATTACTGTCTGTGTGATATATGGTAGACTCCTCATAAACTTTAGGCTATTTTAAGGTTGAGTTTTCAATTTAAGGTTGGGTTTTCAATTCAGTTTTCCTTTAACAAAAAAACAAAAAACAAAAACAAACAAAAAAAAACCCCAAAAAACCAAGCTGCTGACCCTGAAATGTTCCAGGAGAGGAGGATAGGAACACAGGATGCAAACACATCTGCATGGTTATCCAGTTCAAGAGACTTACAAGGATGGGAGTTGAACAAGAATTCATAGATTACTACATCTGCAGGATAATCATATCTGCTTGGTTCCTTGCCTAGTTATACTACAAGGGCAAGTTGACTGTGAAGTATTTCAGGAACAAGGATAAGGACACAGGCTTTGATGATGTTTGTTCATTGATTTAAAGAAAGGGGGCCCTGAAAAATGTAGTAGTGTGCCAAAGTTAACAGACTGCTAAACTTACAAAATAACTGCACCTGCTCACTATATATACTTCATCACTGTGCTTGGGTTAGATTATCACGTCTCAGATTGTACCCTCAAGGCTCATGGGAATGAGCTGAGAGGAAAGGGGCTAGGGAGTGGGGATTGCAATTACGTAATGGGGCTGGGGCTATAAAAGTATGGATATTCTCTATACCTATCATGGTCTGACATTGACAATGTATTGAATGCACTCAGTGTGAGTCTCCCTTTTCTTACAAGAATTGTAATAAACTCCTTTCTACTTTCTACCTTGAGAAGCCTCTGGGTTTAATTTGGGTAAGAGCCTTTGTTGCCCCACACACTGTCTATTCAACTACAAAATACATTTTAAATTACAGCAGCTGAGCTTATATTTTCATGACAACCTCTACCACCCCCACACAATTATTAGGGTTAATTTCTAACAAGAAAATAAAAACAAAACCTCCCCATTCTTCAGTTCTTAAAACGCAATTTTCTATTTCTGTCCATCTATCTATCTATCTATCTATCTATCTATCTATCTATCTATCTATC
>NW_027185860.1:4351846-4419800 GCF_028583685.1 Petaurus breviceps papuanus
ATCTATCTATCTATCTATCTATCTATCTATCTATCTATCTATCTATCTATCTATCTACCGTGTTTCCCCGATAATAAGACACTGTCGTCTTATTATTTTTGGACAGAAAAACACCAGAGGGCTTATTTTCAGGGGAGGGCTTATTTTAATGAACATTGACAGCAATTTTAATAAACAGGTAAATGTGAACAAAAAAATGTACCTTTATTCAATAAGCAAATCACTGGGGAAGAACAGGATGACACGCTCACTGCTGCAGCTCTGATGGGATGCAGCTCAGAGCACGACATGCGTTTCACCGGGGGGGGGGACGGTGCATACAGAGGATACCATAATGTAGCGTGTAGCGCAAGGGATCACCTTCACTACAGTAGCAATCTCAATAGGGCTTATTTTCGGGGGAGGGCTTATTTTAGAGGAATCTTACACAGTAAGGGGAGGGCTTATTTTTGGGATAGGTCTTATTATCGGGGAAACATGGTATCTATCTATCTATCTATCTATCTGTCTGTCTGTCTGTCTGTCTGTCTATCTGTCTGTCTGTCTGTCTATCTAGCTAGCTATGTTAACCTTTCAGTTAATGTCATGATTGGTAAATGAAGAAATAGCAAAAGGGAAATACAGTCAACCCCTGGATAAGAGTTTAGGCCACATAAATTCCTTAGAAGTTTCTGTACAAAAAGGGGAGATAGGTCTGTGGGAATTTCTCTGTACTTTGTATTTATATATTATGCCTATACTGGTGAAAGCAGATAATTGAGGAGTCTGATTTTCCCTCTAAAGCATTGCACAATGAAGCACTATTGTGTCCCATGAAATAAGAAGCAAAGGCAAAAATTAGTGTTTAGAAAAGAAACAGTTATTTTAACATTTTATACTCTTTAAGTCTTCTACTAATTTTTGAATAAAATAACCGAGAGAAAAAATATAAATTATATATATAGTTTTGTACATATAAGTTCTTTCCTTTTTATTTGCTCTCTTTGGGATACAGAACAAGTAGTGGTATTAATGGGTCAAAGCTTTGTAGCCATTTAGGCCTAGTTCCAAATTGTTCTCCAGAATGGTTGGGCCAGTTCACTATTCCACCAAGAGTAGATTAGTATACTTATTTTTCCCTATTCCTTCCAGCGTTTGTCATTTCTGATAATGGTAAGGTGATAGCTCAGACTTGTTAGTTTGTATTTCCCTAATCAATAGAAACTTAGAGCATTTTTTCATTTGATTCTAGATAGCTTTGATTTTTTTTCTCTGAAAACTGTTTACATCCTTTGACCAATTATAAATTGGGAAATAGCTCTAATATTTTTATACCGCATTCTATACTCAGCATATAATTGAGAAATCAGGATTTTATTAGAGATACTTGTAATATTTTTATTTCAATGTTTATTGTACCTTTTTTTGCTTTTTATTACTGAAACCTAAATACAAAATAAGAAAAGAAAAAAATGTCATATGCACAGCAGAATTTGAGAGGATTCAAAATTTAGTAATATTTTTTTTTCAAGAAAACATATACGATATTACCTGTTGGGTTGAGAGCTGTCCATCTTTGCTTCTTTGTTAGTTTTCTTTTGTTCTCCACTGTGCACTTTTTACTTTGTTCTTTTTTTCCCCTTTTGGCTCCCCTCCACCACCACCCCTGCCCGAGGCTACAATTAAGTATGGATATATTTAGATACATAGAAACATATATACATATATGCTCATACATACATATATACATACATAAACATACATATACCTTTCTTAACAAATTCTATTTCTGATTTTTGTTTTTGTGTTTGTGTCTTTCTTATTTTCTATCCTTCCTAAGTCCTCTACTTTACTTCTACCAGCTACCTTGTTCCCCTATTACTTAACCTACCCCCCTCCAAGGATCTCTCGCTTATCCTCCCATTTCCATAAATCTAAACACCCTTCTATATTCCACCTTTAATCTATTCCTTCACCCTCCCCTCTAGAAATCCCTATCTTATCCTCTCTCCCTCCCTATCCCCTTAGTTTTTTATTTCTTTCTGAATTTAGATTTTTATACTCATATACACACACACACACACATACACACATATATTTCTATACTGCATAATCATTGCCACCATATAATCTTTGCACCCTGTTTTTTCAGTTCAAAAATTTCTTTCTAAATCTTTCATTGCATAATCATGACATAGTATAATTCTGTCCTTCATGTTGCTTAAAAAGTAAACAGAGCAGCAATACATTCCCTAGGGGCATATGGATACACATTTATCTCTAGTGCATTGCCAGCCAGGAGCCTAGAATTCTCAGCACACTTGTATTGTCAGTATATTTCAGAATGTTGACTTGTGTGGTTTATTTAGAGTGCTACAGTACTAATGATATTATCATTCAACTCATTGAAGAGTTGTAGGACCAAGGAGAGCAGTTGGCAGGAAAAGCTGCCACAAATAAGTCACATGATAGGGTAAAACTGGCATCTTCCCAATTTTAACATATATTCATGAGTATTCCAAGCATCTTACTCTTAAACCAAAGACAGTTTAGTAATAAATTATTTTTAAGTAATACCAACACAATAAAAATTTCTTCACATAATGATCATACAACACCTTTTTGCAAAAAACTTTGTTACGAAATCTGTGACATGTGGAAAGTTTCTAGAACAGCCCTCCTCCCTCATCTAATTCCTCTATGTTGGTTCTTCCTCTCTTACCTCATTTGTATAAAATAATTACTCTTTTTAGTTGTTCCTTAATGGTTTTAATTTTTAAAAGTCATATCATACTCAGGTCTACCACAATCTTTCTTACGAACTACCAATTACTAATAACAATCTTAGTTATAAATTTTACATTTTACACTCATAAAAGGTAAACAGTCTGTCCTTATTGATAAACTTGGAATTACTATTTGATATGTACCTTATATTTCTTTTGTCTTTTGTATGTCAAATCTTCTATTAAGTTCAGGCTGGTTTTTTTTTTTTTTTGCTTTTATTTTTTTAAAAAAAGTCCTTAAAGCCTGAAAATTTTTTAAATACTTTTTTTTTTTCCATTCTGTATTATGCTTAGCTTTGTTGGGCATACTATTTTTTGTCCAGAATACCAGTTATTTTGCTCTTTGATATATAGTGTTCCAAGACCCCTGCGTTATTTTAGAATCACTGCTGCTAGATCTTGTATGATTTTAATTGTACAATGTGCCACTTACCCTTCTTTTCCTAACACTTCAGAACAATTTTCTTTAATTATTTCTTGTACTATTGCATCAAGATTCCTTTTTTGATCATAGCTTTTGGGTAGTCCAATCATTCTTTTGTTTTCTCTTTTAGATCTATACTCCAGATCAGTTGTTTTCCTTAGGAGGTGTTATACATTCTCTTCTATTTTTTCAGTTTTTCTATTTTGTTTTATTATTTCTTGATCTCTTATTACTTTGCTGGCTTCCCTTTGCCCACTTCTGATTTTTAAGGAGTTGTTTTCTTCCTTAAGATTCTGGATCACCTTTTCTAATTGGTTGCCTTTCTTTTCATATTCTTTCTGTGATTTTTTTTCCTCAATCTCTCACATTTGACTTAAAATTGTTTTTTAAAAGTTCTTTTTGAATTCTTTTTAGCAGGTGACCATTTGACACTACTCTCTGGGGTAGAAGAGGGTTTCTTTGCTTAAGTATTCTCCTCTGAAGATGAACTCTGGTCTTCTCTATTTCCATAGTAACTGCCAATGGTTGGATTCTTTCTCCTTTGCTTGTGCATTAAAAAGACCATTAGCTTAGTTTTTATAATCACCTCTAGTCCTGGGGTATGGGGGATGGTGCCTCTGACCTTAGAACCTCTTTCAGTTCTCCCCTCTGGCCTGGAACTCTAAAAAAAATCTGCAGTCTCTTGTAACTGCCCACAGCCAGCAGCATCCCTGTTGCACTGCTTCTGCACTCACCAGGTGTATGCTGATTCCTTCTCATCCCCCACTGTGTCTCTGCAGCATAGTTGGGTCTGGCATTTGTTGTCCACAGAGATTCTCTCAATCTTTCTTGCCTCAAAATCAAAACATCCATCAGATTGACTAACATGACAAAACAGGAAAATGATAAATGCTGGAGGGATGTGGAAAAATTGGAATATTAATGCTTGTGATTAAGTTGTGTTGTGAACTGATACAGCCATTCTCAAGAGCAATTTGGAACTATGCCCAAAGGGATATAAAAAGGTGTGCACCCTTTGGCCCAGCAATACCACTTTTAGGGCTCTATCCCAAAGAGATCATACAAGTGGGAGGAGGACCCATATGTAAAAAATATTTATAGCAGCTCTTTTTTGTGGTGGCAAAGCATTGGAAATCAAAAGGATGTCCATCAATTGGGGAATGGCTAAACAAGTTGTGGTATATTAATGTATGTAATACTATTGTGCTATAAGACACGAGGAGCAGACAGACTTCATAATAACCTGGAGAGATTTATATAAACTGATGCTAAGTGAGGAGAGCAGAACCAGGAGAACTTTGTACACAATTATAAACACACAGTATCTGTGATGACTACCTTTGATAGACTGGGATCCTCTTAGCAAAGCAAGACTATAAGACAACTCCAAAAGACTCATGATGGAAAGGCATATCCACACCCAGAGAAAAGGACTACAGAGACTGAATGCAGATTGAAGCAAACCACTTGCTCTCTCTCTTTTGTGTTTTGTTTTGTTCCTTTTTTCTCACTGTTCATTCCATTGGTTATAATTCTTCTTTGCAACTTGACTAATGTTTAATGTCAAGGCATTTGTAGTAACTTTATTGGATTGCATGCTGCCATGGGGAAGGGAGGAGGGAGGAGAGGGAGTGGGAGAAAATTTGGAACTCAAAGGATTGTGGAATTGAATGTTTTAAAGCAAAACTAAATATACACATTAAAAAAATCTTTCTCAGCTCAGATGTCCAATACCCCTCACTGTCCCAGGGGTTCCAGCATCTACAGCTGAGGTAGCCTTCCAACCCAGCTAACCCAAAGGCATACCACTTATTGTTTAAGCAGACCTAGGACCTAGCCTGGAGGTCTTTACTCTCCACAGGTACTGATCCTCATCCTGGAACTTTGCTTCAGATATTCTTCAATTATCCCAGGAGGACCCCTGTTCTGCTTCTGCTTTTACTTATTTTTCCCACATAATATTCACCCTGAGGTGCCATTTCATCTCTTTTGTGTGTGGGGGAGTCTTGAGACTTTGGAATTTTCTGACCTACTCCACAATCTTCCAAAAATCCTCCCCTCTATGGTACCTTTTAGCATAATGTAGTTTCCCTGATCTTTTCTTTTAATTAGGTTTCTTTTTGCTTTTGCTTTGTGTGAGATTATTATTGCTACCTCCATCTTTTTTTTTTTTTAGGATTCTGCTCCAATCCTTTAAATCTCCATGTGTTTTTCTGTTTAAAGTTTGTCTCTTATAAACAACATATGGTTGGATTCTGTTTTCTAATCCATTGTGCTACCTGCTTCCATTTTATGAGTGAATTAATCTAATTCATAGTCACAGTTATATTTAATAACTGTATTCCCCTTCATCAACATCATCATCATAGTCTTCTTATTCTTCCTCTTTCTTTTTTCCCTCTCTCTTTTATCCTGTTCCTCCTTAAAAACTTATTTTGCTTCTAATCACTGCCTTCCTTAATCTGTCCTCTCTTTTATTAGCCTTTCCCTTCTCTTTCTCCTCCTTCTGGGCAAGTTAGATTTCTATACACAATTGAATATGTATATATTCTTCCTTCTTTGAATCAATTCTGATAAGAAATTCAAGCTTTGCCTCCCCCACTACCTTCCCCTTAACTGTAAAAGCTCTTCCTTACAAAATTTTTTAATATAAGACAATTTCCCCAATTTTACCTCTACCATTCCTCTTCTTCCAGTGCATCCTTCTTTCTTACACCTTTTTTGTAGACCATTCCAAAATTATCGACTCATACTCATGTTTTCTGTCTATGTAAACTCCTTTTAGCTGCCCTAATAATGATAAAGTTCTTAGGAGTTAAGTGTATAATCTTCCTATATAGGAACATAAATAATTTAACTTTATTGATCCTTTTATTATTACTTTCATATTTACCTTTTTATGCTTCTCTTGAAACTTGTGCTTGAGTGTTCAAATTGTCTATTCTGCTCTGGTGGTTTCATCAGGAATCCCTTTTAGCACATCATATTCCAAGTCTCCTGATCTTTTCATGTGGAAGTCAGTAAAGTCTATGTGATACTTACTGTGGTTCCATATTATTTGAATTGTTTCTTTCTGGGAGCTCTGTTATTCAACTATCATATTCCTGGGAATTTTAATTTTGGTATATTTTTTTAGGAGGACATCAGCGAATTCTTTCAATTTTGATTTTACCCTTTCAGTCTAAGATATTTGGATAATTTTCCTTGATAATTTCTTGAAACATTGTGTCTAGGCCCTTTCTTTGATCATGGCTTTCAGGGTGTCCAGTAATTCTTAAATTGTCTCTTCCCTAATACATCTTCCAAGTGAGTTGTTTTTCCCAACGAGAAATTTTATGTTTTCTTCTTCTTTTCATTCTATTGGCTTTGTTTCATTGTTTTTTGATGTCTCATGGAGTCATTAGCTTTCACTTACCCATTTCTAATTTTTAAGAAATTATTTTGTTCAGTGAGCTTTTGAACCCACTTTTTCCTGTTTTTTTGCCTTTTTGGAGGGGGGCAGGCAGGGCAGTTGGGGTTAAGTGACTTGCCCAAGGTCACACAGCTAGTAAGTGTTAAGTGTTTGAGATCAAATTTGAACTCAGGTCCTTCTCACTCCAGGACCTGTGCTCTATACACTGCTCCACCTAGCTGCCCCCTTTTCCTTCTTTTTAAAGACTTTCTTTCTTCAATGTGTTTTTATGCCTCTTTTACAATTAGGCCAATTTTGTTTTTAAATGTGTTATTTTCCTTCAGTGTTTTGTTTTGTGCCTCTTTTAACAAGTGTTAATTCTTTTTTTTTATATTTTTCTTGCATCACCCTAATTTCTTTTTTTTTTCCCAATTTTTTTTCTACCACTACCGTGTCCTTCTTTAACTTTTCCAGAAATTCTTGTTGGGCTCTTGGTTCAATTAGCATTTTTCTTTGAGGCTCTGTAGCTGTTTTCATATTGTCTTTCACATTGTTAAGTTTATGTCTGTTTCTTCCCTGCCACCATAATAGCCTTCTATTCATGTTCTCTCTGTCTCTCTCTCTGTCTCTGTCTGTCTGTCTGTCTCTCTTTCTTTCTCTATCTCTGTCTCTCTCTCTTTCTCTCTCTGCTCATCTATCTGGTCTCTTTCTTGATTTTAAACTTTATGTTAAAGTTGGGCTCTCTTCACCTAGAAGTGGTAAGGCATTGTCCCAAGTTTCTGGCTTTTATGTGCTGCTATTTTCTGACCTAGTTCTGGGGGTCTGCAAATTTTTGGTGCTTCCAAGATTGTGTGGTCCTGGAAGAGGTATGCATTGTTCTCTTGGTTTGTGCTCTGATCTTGACTCAGGAAGGGCTTTTAATCCCTTGCAGCTTCCTTGATAATGCCCCTCTTTGTCTTGGAACTGTGACCAGGGTCCCTGTTCAAATGTGATTGGCCACAAGTACTCATCTTTGCCCTGGAACTATGACCCAGAATGAGATATGGACAATAATGTAGTCAATAAGTGCCAGCTGCATCCAGTGCCAGCAAAGTGTCCCTTATGATTTCTTTCTCCCCTCCCCATTACCAGCTACTGCTGCTGCTTCTACTGCAGACACTGTTGCTATCACAGTACTTGTGTGCTAGGACAGGACCCTGGCCCAGCGTCCTAGAATTCTTCTAACCTCTTAAATTTTCTTAGGCTGGAAAGATGCCTTATCATGACTTTTTGTTGGCTCTACAGCTCCTATTTTGTTTGATTGATTTGAAGTGTTATTTTAAAGTTATCTGGAGGGGAATGTTGAGAGAGTTTAGATGTGTTGTTGCCTCTAATCTGCCATCTTGGCTTCACCCCCACGTCTGGTAGAGTCTTAAATGAGTTTATGACCAGTTTATTGTTAGCATAGGATTATTTATTGGTAGAAAAAGTGAAAAGAATGGGAATTCTGACATTCTATAGAGAAAAAAAATGTTAAATAGGAAAACCAAGTAATATTATAGGGATATGGATTCAGATCCTGACTCCTGTTGGTTAAGCAGCAATGTAGGTAAGTTGTTTCATGGAGGGCTTCTTAAACTTTTTCCACTTGTGACCCCTTTAACACTTCTTCAATTGTAGGTGGCAGTCCCATAAGGGGGTTGCCACCTACAGTTTAAGAAAAATTGGTTTATTGCATACAGAATCAAATGTCCTTATCTTGAAAATGAGAAGGCTGGATGAGATTGTTTCTAAAGTCTGTTCCTTCTTTTTTAGATCTATTGAAACTATGCACATAAAAAAGACTCTGCCCTGAGGATCTAAGTATTTTTAATGCATAGCACCAGTAAACAAGAAACCTATTGTCTTTTAGCAATTACTTATACATAGTTAGGATTATGATGATATATGTCTGAATATATCAAGTATCACTTTTGTCTTTTATCTCAATACTTAACTGTTCTTTTGGAGATAAGTAAGGTGTAGTGTAGAGTAGGACCAAGACTCGTGAATTCATCAATGTATGGAGCTCTTGGTGAAGAACTTACCAGGGCAGATGGGCACCATTTCTTCAATTAATAGTTTTGAAGACCTACCTTCTCCATTGAGAGGTTATGTAACTTGTGCCAACTGATAGCTGACATGTTTTAAAGGTGAGACTTTCTAACTCAGAGTCCACACTATCCATTATGCCATACTGTCTCATGTATCCTATAAATTCAGGTCTGGTATACTCTTAGATGAATTTATGACCTGTTGATCATTAATGAATGAAGATGTATTGAGAGAAAAAACAAAAGACAGTGGGTATATAGAAAAATGTAGATAAGATGTTTTTATTACCTTTTATTGTCTTCCCAAATAAATGAAATATTTAAAAGGTCAGTAATAGTGTAATAGAAGCAGAAAATGGATTATTACACTATTAGCCATCAGTTTGATGTTCTAAAGCATAGAACTAAAATATAACTTTTAATACAATGATACATCAGTATACCATTAATTGAGCCAGTTTCTTCTATGTACATAAAGTTCTTTGCCAGCCTTGAAAAATTGTATGTCTGTTGTTCTTGGGACAAATGCAAATGATGATAAAGGTAATGTTTTCTTTCTGAGTTCTTGGGAATATAGTGTAAAGTGTATTATTAGACTATCATTCACAATCCCAGTGTGTTAAACTAAAATGTGACTTTATGTACAGTATTAAAATAGCATATGATTTTAATTTCATTTCAAATTTTGAAATATAATAGTTTGAAATATCTTCATGGATAAAATTTTTGTGACCACTTCCTATAAAAGTCTTTCTTAATCTAACTGTATTATTGCTAGGAAGTATCTGTTTTGACACACTTTATAATGGTCTTTAATAACCTGATGAAATTGAACCAAAGCATAGACAGATTATTGTGGTAGGGTTTTTTTTTTGTAGCTTAAATATTGCTTTGAATTTTTGGTGTAATCAGGCTGTGGTATGATGACAGTTAAAAATCTCCAGAGAAATGAATTCAGTGATTATAGATTACTGTTGCCTAAACCAAGCCAGGTAATGGGGAGAAAGGCAATTCTCTTTCACGTAAGGAGAGGGAGAGAATAAACCTTTATTAAACACCTACTATGTGACAGGAACTGTGCTAAGTACTTTACATATATAGCATTTGGGATAATTCAAGTAAAAATATTTATCCAAAGAAGGTTTGTGCTTTCCCCTGCCCACTACTTACCTAAGTAGTTTCCTTAAGTTTTTTACTTTCTGCTGAGTAGACAAAATTCAATTAAATGAACATTTATTAAGCATATTTTTTTTAGTATACAGACCATTAAGGGATAGTGAATATAGTGATTATCCCGAGTTTCTGAATTTGCACTAGATGACCAATCCTATGGAAACTGTAAGTAAAACATCCTGTGGGAATTTTGTTACTCTATTCTTCAACCTGCTTAAGAAATAACTTGTTATATACATTATCTGAACCACTTTTGTTCAGATTGGTCCAATGTTAGGGATGACTTCTGGGGTTTAGCTTCTGAGTAGATTTTTACTGCTTATTATTATGAATTTTCTCTATCAATAGTAGGAATAATAACATTTTTATGGTAAGTTAAGATTTGCAAAGCACTTAAATTACTTCCTTTCATCTATACAACAACATGTGAGGTGAATGTTGTTATTATTCCAATTTTACAGATAAAGAAACTATTATATATTTAATAAAATTGTGTAGTGAAAAGAATGAAAGGGTTCAAGTCACAAGACCTGGTTTGGAATTTCTTCTGAGCCACTTGTTCCTTACACGATCTTTCATGATTAACTTAAAACTCATCCATAAAATGAAGGTATTGCTCTAGATGGCTTATGATGAGTCTTCTAATACTCTATGTATTATTCTATGATAGCATATGTTGATTTTATTATGCTAAAATAAAAATAGCATAAGCAGTGTTCTAGAACATGTGTCTTTTTCTGCATCATTGTACGTAGCTTTCATGATTAGTACTCTTGTAATGTTAAAAAAGAGGGGGAATTAATTCAAAACTAATTTTAATTGGGTATATTCATGAATAAACTTCCCCACCCCCACCTACTGGTATTTCCTCAAAGTGAGATGGGCCTGGAGGATTGAAGGACCTTGACATTCAGCACTTCAATCACAGTAGGATGTGTATAAGCCCTACTTACCATTGAGTGGCAATCAGTACCACCTAGAGGTTAAAATAAAAGTATAGAATTTGACAGAAGAAACTTGATAGATCAGCTGATTCTATACTCTCATTTTACAAAGGAAGAAACTGGAATCCAGTGAGGTTAAGTGCATTGCCAAAGGTCACATCTTAGGGGATTAATCATTATGGATTGACCATCTCCTCTGTATATAAACAATGAGCACAGGTAAATCAAATCTAATCGTAAAATTCAGGCAGCTTTATTCACCAAAACGTATCAATGTGGTTGAATTCAGAAGCACTGATCTTGTTGTTTGTGCCATGTTAAGATGACCCTTACTAAATCAAGCTGATTAAAGTTTATGGTCCCAGACCAATTTATCTGTAGTCATTTAGATATAGCTATAAGCATTTTAAAACTATCTTCCCTACAACTCTTAAGTATACATGTCAAATGTTTATAAGTTATTCTGTTTATGATGTATAAAAGGTCTTTTAACAGAGCACTCATTTATATTCTTCAACATTTTCCACGTGTGGAGACAAATCTTGCCATAGCTGTAGTTTCAGTTTTGAAAATGGAAAACTAAAAAACTGCATACCCACATTCCCTTGATTTAAGAAATGAATTGTTCTCTTTTCTTCCCTAACTGTGTGTGTCAGCCTTTAGGTAGCTGATGAGGCATGCTACCCACTCAACTATTATAAGATTCTCTCCTGGTACAACTGATGCATTCCATGGATCTTTATTTTGAGGCTTACTATAATGAGTTAAGAGGATTAATCTACTAGTGGAACTCCATTATTCCCTACATTAGGCCAGGAAAAAAAAGAAGCTTTATTTTTTGAAGAAAAAATATTGTTGCAGGATAGTACAATGATTTTATATTCTTTCTACCTTTTTAACTAAGCAATAATCTGTCTCTTAAGAAATAAAGGTATTTAGAATTTTTTTTAAATTAAATTTTATAATCACCTGATCATTTCACTCATTGGGCCACCTTCTCAGAGCCTTAATAGTGAACCTTTTCTTTTTGTCTTACCTTTACTTCTGACTCACACTTCCTTTCTTCACTAGTAGACAACAGAACTGCTTCAGCAAAACGTGTTACCTTTTCATGGAGACCTAGCTCTATGACAAATAGTTCACATGGTAAAGAGTTCTGCATATGTTTACAACTCAGAAACACACCTTAAACTCAAGCTTCACACAAGAGAGTTCTACCAGTTTCCATGGAAACACTCTGCCCTTGCACTTAATAAGCAGGTTCATATGTGAATTGTTTATAAGTAATTGTTTGTGATATTTGAAATATCTTTCAACAGCATACTTATTTATTTTTCACTTGCCACTTATGGAGAGAAATCTTATCATTGTTTCACTCTCAATTTTGTAGGCTTAAAGTGATGCATTGTTATTTAGCTTCTCTCTTATCCAGCATGCACTTAATGCTTTTCTCCTTCACATCTGCACTTTCTGCTGAGCCAAAGGTTGAAGGAGAACCACACTCTTTCCCTGATTATATCTCCATCTTCTACCTTTCCATTAGAGTTCAACTATATTACTCAAAATAACGCAGAGAGTTTCATAAAATCCAAAGGAAAGAAATGGGATTGCCATTGGCTCCTCCCCTAGTGGGCACCTAGGTGTTAGTGCAGTTAGGTTATTCAGTGGATAGATTGCTTCGTCTGGAGTCAGGAAGACTTAAGTTCAAATCAGATCTCAGACACTTGCTGGCTATGTGACCCTGGGCAAGTCAGTTAATGTTTGTTTGCCTTAATCCCCTAGAGGAGGAAAAGGCAATCACTCCACTAACTTTGCCAAGAAATTTCCATGGAAAGTATTGGTGTGCTATGATCCACAAGGCCACAAAGATTCTGTCACAACTCAAAAGAAACAAGTGTTAGGGAGAGAAATGGATCTGTTGTCTATGCTTTGTATGTATGCTGGCCACTCAGTATAGAAATCATTTAGTACAGAGGTTGATTACAGGCACTAATAGGCCTAAAATAATAATAGTAATACTAAACATTATTAATATAGTATGTTAAAGGAGGATTTAGTGAGTCTTTCTAGTTAGTGATAGATGTGGCAAGATTGAGTTATGGCTATCAATAATGGCTAAAATTGATTTTTTTTACCATTATGCCAATGTTTTTCTTCTAAATGATAAATATTAAAAAAAAGAGAATACTGAATTAATGCATACAATATTATTTTATAATTTTTCATGCTTGCTTGTTCACATGTTGGTTATTAAGCAAACTACTATTGTCTATCACAATATAATTAGTATAAAACTTTTTTTCTTTCAGTGTTTCACAAGGTTTATTAATACTCATGTTAAAACACAGAAAAGAACAAGAAAGAAAAAAAAAGATATGAATGCCAGTGGTGATTGCATTAAAAATTAATTTTGTTTTTATTCTATTGCTGATAGTAATTAACAGTTTCAGAATTCCCCCATAGTTTCTTTAATTTTCTTAATAATATATATTTTTAATTTCATTCATAACATAAGATAAAATGTTCCTTTTGAAGTATGGTGGATTTTTTGCTACTTAGAATGTATTGCTTTGATACATTTACAGAGAAGCTGTTAAAAATAAACTACATTACTTATAAATATTTATAAAGTAAAATTACATAGGGTACATAAACCCACCTGTCACTATTGCATGAGCTTGGCAATTGTGATTAATATGAATGGTCTGAGTGGAAACTGCCATTTAACTGATTCTTCAGTTTAATAGTTTTAGATCTAGCATTTGGGAATTATTTTTTCCACCTAAATACACATACATAAATGTAGTTAAAGTTGATTTTTAATGCCTGATGTTGGGCCCACTATCTTCTCTTATTTTTCACTAAAATTCATTAATATAAAATATATGAACACTCTTTCTTTATTTTTCCCCAGTATCCTTGTTAAATTATCCCAATATTCAACATTTACCAAAAGGACTTTAGCAAAAAAAATATTCATTTTTATTTTATTCAAGTATTTCATTTTCTAATGATAATTTTATTTTCCAAACTTTATGCAATTAATACAGTGACAATATCTCCTGTAATTTCTCTCAAATCATTTGAGAATAAAAGTAGGAAGAAGAAGCAATGTCAAACCCTTAGATTTTGGGTGGTAAGACTGGTAGCAAGGGATGAGTCCAATTACACTTGGCCCTTCTCCAATCCTTGTTAGACCTGTCATGCCTTTTAAGAGTAAAAAACTGAATTGGAATGCTTAGCATATGAATATATGCATTTACCCTAGTTCATTATCTTCACAATCTTGAAAATTTATTGCTAGCACCCTCTGAGTAACAGCTGAATTCTATGGGGTCTTAAGAGTGGCCCAAGAGAGAAACATCTAATCATCCAGACCTCTTCCTGGTTTGAAATCCATTAGTAGAGCTCTAGCTGGAGCCACATATACCTTTGTTCTCCCCATCAACAGATGGAAAATGGGCAGTAGTCCTGGGGCTTGTAATGACCTTTGCTTGGAATTTGCATGAGTTACTATCTCTTCTCTTCTCACCTTCCTCCTCAATATGCTTTCGTAACAGGGTTCTAATGAATTTTCTGCAATGAACAAGCCTGTACAAGTGCCTTCTATGATTCTGGCCTAAATAACAATCCCTAACTAAATAATTTGGTTGTAAGATGTTTGTATTGAAGGTAAGTAAAGCTGAGTTATAAGACAATTTTATTTCTTTTGTTTTTTATTCAATTAACAATTACTCTTCAAATTTACCGCTATTTTAACTCAAAAATAATGAAATTTTCAAATCTCCACCAAAAGCAAAATGATGCAGAAAAACAAAATAAACAAATAAAACATCCAATTTGGTTTATTGGAAAGAGTACTGACGTTAGACTCAGAAGACCTGGGTTCATGTTCCACCTTTTATTAAATATGTGACCATGGACAAGTCATTTCATGTTCTCACGCATCAGGTTCTTCAAATATAAAATTAAAAGATTGGATTACATGATCTCTTTGGTCTGTTCCCTCTTATGTATTACCCTTCCATTGTTAAAAGGTTTTGGCTAGTTCTTGTGTATGTTAATAACTATATTACTTCTCTGTACTAGAAGAAAAATAATACTAGAAGTCAGGTTATCTAAATATTAGTTCCATCTCATCACTTATAATGTGTGACTTTGAACAAATCACTACAGCTTTGGCTCTTGCTGAATTTGATTTAAATTTCTGGGGGAAAAAAGTGGGAACATTGGTTGAGTGCTTTTCTGTGAGCAACACATTGATTTCAATCTCTCACTGCTACTGGCTCATTTTCTTAAGTCTATCTCAGGCTCATAAGCAGTATGAGGTATGAATGATCACGGTTCCCTTTTGAGTTAATTTTCCTTTCTCTCAATCTCAAAGTGGACACTTTATGCTTGGACAAAAATCTTTGTAAGTAGACATATAGTTTAATAGCAGTGAAGTGGGTTTTTTGGTCCTAGTCTCTGTGGGACAGGTCTGTTACATTTTTTTTTAGTAGTTTTTTATTAGCACAGTAACAAAGGCAGACTGAAGTAGCCCCCACAACATAGAACCAATCCACTGACTCCTATTCCATGTCTTACACTTCCAATGGCTTAAGGTATTTCACTACAGGTTTCTCTAAGTTCTGATTAAAACCTCTAATCTTTTCACACTAAAGTAGATTGGCATATAAAATAAAATACATTAACTACTCATTTCCTATATGGTGCCATATATCCACTTGTTCATATTATATATCATGAGAAGACAATCTCTAAAAAGCAATTGTTAAATATCAATGCTCCTTCTTATGGGGAAAAACCTACATCTTTTTACCAAAAAAAAAGAAGGAAAAAAAAGGTTGTCTTGAAAGGACTTTCCATCAATACCATGTGTACCTGTACAAAATTAAGCTGTTTTTAATCTTTTACATATTTCAAGCAACAGAACCCGAATGTCTTATGTGTACATTCTTTGCTGTGCTAGATTTGAGCTCATATTGCAGAACTAATGACAGAGTTAAAAGATGCTATTACCAATTGTAACTGTCTACTGTAGCAAGATACTTTAAGTTACAACAACAAAATCTTAGGAAATAAAAGACGGAATAAAATCTGTTATAGAAATACCCTACTCTTTTGTCAGCTCCCACCCTTCCCCACCCTTTCAAAATCATAAGCAGCTTTTTCTATCACAGACAAATAATGTCAATTTGTTGAAAACCTAATTTATGTAGCATATCTCTTGGTTCACTGGCTGGCCATTCTGTTGTGTTCTGCTCTGTTGGTCATGTTCTAAGTGGCGATACTTCCCACTAAGGGGTCAGCAGGGTTGTGGTCAGTGAGCAGGGAGCAGATGGAAAGGAACACTTTAGAGATGGTGAGGGCCAGGCTCCAGCTGTCCTTCAGGATGTCCAAACAGATCACCCCTTGGCTATTGATGTTACAGTGATAAATTCTTGTCCAGAATGTGACCTTTGGAGGCTTGAAGGGATACTCTGGTGTGAAGGGGGTGTCCAGGAAGAAGACACCCCCCTCATAGACTGACCCTGGAGGCTCCAGAATAGTCCATCTCCATTTGTATATGTATAACCTTTGGGACCCACACTGCAGTTGGGAGGTGGGTCCAAGGTGATGTCTGCCAATTCCTTCTGAATCCTCTTGGCGCTGGTAGAGAGGAGCTTGGAGTACTTGCTCATGCTGACTTTGCTGTCCTTCTTGGGGGTGGTGTTGCTTTCTTTCTCAGTCACTGGTGAGTGTCTGCTGCTTCAGGGGTGCCTGGGGAGTTCCCAGGGTTTTTTTTTATTTGATACCTTGAGGGTTTGGAATCAGGGTTTAGGATCAGGAAGCTGTCTTTGTGAGTTCAAATCTGACTCCAAACATTTACTAGCTGTGTAACCCTGGGCAAGTTACTTAACCCTGTCTGTCTCTGTTTCTCATCTGTAAAATGAGTTAGAGAAGGAAATGGCAAACCATTCCTGTATCTTTGCTAAAAAACAAAAACGAAAACACAAACCAAATGAGGTCATAAAGAATCAAACATGACTGAAATGACTTAAGGACATGAACAACATCTTGGGGGGGGCATCTCTTCTTTTTGATTGTCTTGGGACTGAACTCATTATATTAATCTCATTTTAGGGGGCCCATGACTAGCACATCAATCACATCAGATTAGTTGTTTTTTTTAAACAGAGATTTTTGCTTCAAAAAGATAGCAAAAACAAACATAAGCATTTTCTCCCCAATACTTTGGGGGCATAATCCCCCTCACACACGCATGTGTATGCACACACACACATACACACACACACACACACACATACTACCACCACCACCACCACCTTTGTCAGGGGTGGAGATGATTTGGCTAACAGTTCTTATATTGCATTAGTCCCATCAAGTTCAAGGTCAAAGCCTAGTCAGGCCAGTATCTTGGATCTTTGGTCCTCTGGATTTCAACATGGGTGACACCATCTTTCATAGTATAAGGCATGCATCAAATTCCTACTTATGATTGAATCAAGTAATAATGGAGAAGCACAAACATTTAAAGTAATTAGCTTCCACTTACAGGTGGCTGTTTCCTGGAGAGCAATTGACATTACCCATCCCTCCCCCAAAGCCATATCCCCTTATAAACCACCATTTAGAGGGGAAGATAAGTGATGAGTCAGGTAAAAAGGGCAGCTTTCTCAAGCAGGGCTTCAGAGAAGCAGGTGGGGGGAAGGTTGTCTTGGAATAGAGCCTGGTAGTCTTATCATCTGGTTCAGCAGCTTGTTCATCAAATGAGTTCTCTCCTTGGTTTTTTACACAATTCTGCCATGCCACCAAGTTTCAACTCTATTTGCTCTCCTTTCTTCCTCAAAGCATTGCCCCATTCAACTAGTTCAACCATCTCAGTAGAAACGTGGGTGACAGCAAAATCTGCAGCTGATGTGAGAAATCTTCTTTCTCCTCCTTTCCAATTGATTTGTTGGCTAAAGGCAGTTCTTTCTCAAGGTCAAAATTTTACAGCAACTTGAAGAATTATGGGTAAATGCATGCATACATGCCACTAAATCTCCATGGCAACAACCCTATTAGAGAGGTTATATATTATCAAGATGGTTTATGAGTATCTAGAAATTGAAGCAATGATTGTTATAAATAAGCATGGTATCATCAAGACAGTCTCAGGGGTGAGGAACCTGTGGCCCCAAGACCACATGTGACCTTCTAGGTCCTTGAGTGTGGCCTTTCCACTGAGTCCAAGTTTTGTAGAACAAATATTTTCATTACGGGGACTTGTTCTGTGAAGTCTGGACTCAGTGAAAGTGCTGTGGCTAACTTATGTCCAGCAACAATGAGAACCTTGGCTAAAACTAAATCCTCAATGTAACAAGGAGCTCTATCTGTTGACATGAAAAACTTGTTGTTTTTTGGTGTACGTGATTGACGGCTATGGTTTGTGCCTTGAACATTACAAGTTAAGTTTCCTGTTTTGTGGCCACCTGTTTTGTAAAGTACCCAGCACACCTGTTTCCCCTTTCCTGTCTCCCCTTACACACTTCCCTCCTGACATCCTTCCCTATGGTTAACTGCCCATGTAGGAACATTCCTCCACTCCTAAGCTGAGTGCCCAAACTTTGGGCAAGCCTCTGTCTTTTCTTGAACTGCTAGTGATCCTAACGACTAGCCTGCTGCTTTTGCCTCAATAAAGCCCTCTTGAATAAAAGAACCTCTGCCTCCTGAATTCTTTCCAGACAACCAGATTCTGAACTTCATCAACCTTTCCAAAAGGGCCACATTTGAGGACCTAGAGGGCCGCACATGGCTGAAGGTTCCCCATCCCTGAAAGAGTATCTCAAGGTTCTTTTTTTTTAATATAATTCCTAGACTGGTAAAGCAAAAATAGTTAATTACAACTTTTAAAATTGTATTTAACAAAGACTCATTTTATTTTTGTGGAAAAGGCAGGCAAATGTATAGTACAATGAATGTGAGTCTATACAAAATGGTGAATTTGTAATGGCTTGAATCACTGGCCCCCAAATGTAATCATTAATGAGTGAATATCAGTTCATAAGCATGTATTAATACCTGTTATGTGTTAGCTATTGTGCTAGGTTTTGGGGATTCAAAAGCAAAAATAGTATAGTCCTTGACCCCAAAGGTCTTATGTTCTCCTTGGGTAAGCAGCATGTTTACAAAAATAATATTGAAAATATATAAAAAAATAAGTAACAAAGAAGGACACAAGCAACCTAAGGGAATTGGGGTCAGGAAAGGTTTTGTATTAAGACATAGCATTTGAGTTGAGATTTGAAGAAGGTTAAAGAGTGTTTGAGGCAGAAATGAAGAGAGAACACATTTCAAGTGTGGGATCCAGTTTATGCAAAAATATAGAGATTTGAGGTAGAATATCAAGTACAGAGAATAGTGCTAATTTGCCTTAAGATATGGAGAGTTTTTACTATGTGTACCTATAAAGGTTGACTGGAGCAAAATTGTGAAATCTTTTAATAGATCAAATAGAGAAGATTTAATTTTATCTTAGAGGCAAAAGCTTCTCAAGCTAAAAGTACCATAGTTAGATCAATGCCTTGGAAATATCCTTTCAACAGTTATGTGGAGGATGGATTGGAGAGTGGAGAGAATGAAGACAAGAAGACCTCATACCAATTCATCTTCTAACCAGTTCCAAAGTGATTTTCTTAAAGCATATGTCTGATTATGTCACCCCCTTGAACTCCAGTGACGTTTTATCCCTCAGAATCATATATAAAATATTCTATTTGGCTTTTAAAGCCCTTCACAAGCCTTATATCCCTTGTCTTTTTACACTTTAATCCCTTCCATGTATTCTATGATCCAGTCAGTGACACCACCCTTTTTTCTGTTCCTCAAATGTGCCACTCCATCTCTCCTCACTGAATCTTCTCCCATGCCTGGAATATTCTCTCTCCTCACTTCCAACTTCTGGATTCTCTGGCTTAACTCACGTTTCCATTCATATCCCCTTTTCTTCAAGAAGCATTTCCTGGCTCTCTCCCCCAACCCCACATATAAAACTAGTGCCTTTCCTCTGAGGTTATTTTCCATTAATACTGTATATATCTTGCATGTATAAAGTTGTTGACATATTGTTCTCCCATTAAAATGTAACCTCCTTGAAGGAATGGACCTTGGGTTTTTTTTTTTGCTTGTTTTACCTTTCTTTGTGTCTTTCTTACAGTACAGGGCACACAGTAAGCTTGTTGACTGGCAGCTAAATTAGACTAAGAGCTCTCCTCTTTTCTCCCCTATGCTTTTTGTCCTCTATCTCTAATGCTCAGGCTATCTGCCCTATCTCTGGAACACACTTTTGAGTCATCTTCTTCATTTGATACTCTTCTCTTTCTTCAAGGCCTGACTCAGGTATCAGTTTCTCCATGGAGCCTTCTATGATCTCCCTAGCAGAAACCTTCATATTTTCCTAGAGTACCTACCCTGAATCTCTTTACCCCAGCACATTCTACCTTTTATAATGCTTGTTTATGTGTAAGTCTTATCTTCATTCTCTCCAGTCTCCAATAGTCACTACTACTAGATTTTATGTTCACCAAGGGGAGGTTAGTTTCACCTTAAAATCTGTAGGATTTTTTATATTAATATATAATTTTAATAAAATATATTTATATATATGTAAATGCTTTTAATAAATGTTTGTTGGATTGAATCAGCTATTAACATTTATGGTATATATTATTTATTTATGCTGACAACAGGATGGAGGAATTAAAATTTAAACTGCTCCATAAATCTGAGATATATCATCATTGAACTTACATTGTAGATAACAAATCCTCAGGAGTGATCACATTATTCAAATTTGTATTGCATATTTCCATTGAGCTGGAACCAATGATCATATTTTATATGATCGTAACTTTGAATTCTGAAAATTCCAATATGTGACCTCTTCAAGGGATTCATTACATGTACTAATTAATGTCTAGCTGTAATATACTTATTGCAACATGTTACTGAATACAAGGTGGATACTAGAAAGTATACTGTAGTTATTATAGAATTGACCTCTAGATGGGGAACTGAACTCAGTCAGGAGGAAGTGGACTAAAGCCTTGCTTCTGCAGCATACTGGCGAGGTGTCTTTGGATAAGCCACTTAATGTCCCAGTGTCCTGGCAACACCTAAGAAAAGTTGTTATGCAGTTATGGATCTGCATTGATAGAGGGAAAGTTTCCTCACCTGTAGTTACAAAATTGTTGAAATCACAGTTACATGCCAAAATAAAACAAAGTACAAAAAAGATAAAGTCTAAGTTGATCACTTTCAAAAAAAAGTCATTACAGAATGTAGTCAACTTATTTTTTAAACACTCTGAAGTTCAAAAGTGCTACAAGTTCAGAGTGTTTAGCAAAACATATTGTTTGGTTGGTGGGTTGTTTCAGTTCAGAGTCAAGTCAAAATATCACTTCATGATGGCATTGGTCCTCCTTGAAGAGAAGGATAAGCAACAAGTTTGAGTCCATTTATCCCAATACTCTCTATGAACTTATGGGAGAATGTGTCTCATATTTTGGAGAGAATGTTTTTGTACTATTTGTTTTTACAATACCAGATTAGTAAATATTCATAGTTAAAACCTAATTTTCTTTAACTGACTTTTTTGATATCAGTGGAATGATCAATGGAAAGCATTTTGAATGGAAGAGGTGGCAAGGAACTCATAAGCATCCATACTAGGAAGTCACTCCCAATACCTCAAAGTTGCCTTTAGAATCCTGAGGGAAGAAGTAGTTTAAACATCTTTTGAGGACTAATTTGCCTTCCATTGTCTGTGAGAGTCAGGATGGAGGCCCAGAGTGTGTATTAGATATATAGGAGTCATAGTTTTATAGGTAAAAGGGACTCAAAGGTCATCAAATCCAGGATTTTAAAGTCAAGGACACCGAGAACCAGAGAAGTTAAGTAAATTTTCCAAGGTTACATGGGTAGTAGATGACAGAGCCAAATCTGAGCTCAAATTTTATAGTCTACAATATACTGTATAAATTTTAGTTGTAGTTTAAAGTTTGTAGCTGCCTCCAATCTATTTAAGTTCCCTCAATAGAATGTATATCCTTGAGGGCAAGGGATGCTTTTCTTTTTTGTCTTGTACATAATGCATATTTAAATACTCATGAGATTGGACTGGGTTCTTTGAGTTCTGAATAATTCTATATTCCCTCAGTGTTTAAGCACTTCTTCCAATTATATTATAAGTAAGACACCTTGGAAAACTGCAACAATTACTTATATTCCACCCTTCCAGTGGTTTGAGTGAATTAGTAAGGCCCTTCAAGTATAGGGCAATGCATAAGTATGTATTTCAGAATATTCAATGTTGCTTCAAGTTTTCAGGTTCAAATTTGCAAAAAGACAAAATGTAAAGCTATACTTTTTATTGCAGGGTATTTAATATTCTGGAACAGTGAAGTCTGTTCTGTTAATCCTTCTTACACATAGTTGCTAGATTGTGAAATGGTTGTAAAACACAAGAACAAACTCAAAAGGTTGTTTCTATTTTAGGCTAATCCCATTGTAATGCAACACCATTAAGAATGTTGGCATACATAATGTGAGTGTGTACAAGGCAGTCTTACCCAGAATTCACTAGCTGAAATTCTGGGAGAGCAAAGCACAAAACATAAAAGAGATGAATCAATAAATGAAAATTCTACATCTGTTCTTTTTGACCACATTATCTGCTGTCAGTTTTGTTTAAACCTTAAATTTAGACTTAACACAACTCTGGAGTGAACCTTGGAGTCCAGGACCTGAGATCTCTTTTAAAAAATAACAACAACAATAAATAACCTACAAAGAATAAAAAAAAAAATAGAAAAACAGTGAAAAGCGGGGGGCGGGGTAATTGACTACAAAAAATTAAGATTTCTCCCAGTAATTGAGGTAATACTTGAGATCAGACCACCAAAAAAACAAACAAATGAAAAAAAAACCCCAAAAGCAGAAACAAAAACTGAAATGAAAGTGTGAGTAAACTGTTTACATGACATACTGCTGGACAAATTATGTCTCCAATATAGATGAAATCAATTTCATGCAAAATTTATTAGTACTGTAGCAGATGGTCTGACAGCCAAGACAGAACCTAGGTGAATTGAGTTGTTTACCTACAGAAGTACAAGGTGATACTTTATATAAAAACGATATAGCATCTATGATGGCTTAACCAGGTCTTCAGTTCCTGTAGGGATATGTGTTGAAATGTTCTTGGAGAGAAAAGGTAACTTTATTAAGTGAAATTATAGTTCACTAAGTGCAATAGAGTATGAACGGAGATAGTTAAAATGTACTTGACTTTTGTAGATGAAAGAAAGCTTCTCTTACCATTCCCATCATTCTAGTGTCAAAGTCCTAGCCTTACAAAGTCAGCAGGGTCTTTTCTTTTGTGACTCTCCTTCTGAGCTCTTGGATTCCCAATGAGATGCTTAGTAGCTCAAAAGCTTTAATACCAGCATGAATGATGATGGGAGATTCTTTATCTGACATAATCATCCATGTTAATGTGGAAAACATATCTCAAGAAAAGAGCTAGGCTATCTTTTAAAACATTATTAAAAAGGCACTGTATTCTCAGTTCAGGGATTTACATAACACATTGATGAAGAAGGGTGGTATTTAATATACATAATGGAACAATTTCTCAGTTGGAAGTTTGGTACAGATTTAGCAATTCCCTTGAAACCTCACATTAGGACAGTGAGTTGGGAATATGTATACAATGGTATTGTTTGACCGACTATACTGCGTCTGTTGTTAATATGCTTGCTTTTGTTATCTTTTTGGAGGCAATTTAGTTCCAGCAAAACCAGAATTTTTTACGTTGCTGTCCACCCCACTGGCCCTTTAGTTATTAAAATTGCTTCTGGGCAGGAATATATAAAGAAATGCTATTTTTCTCTATGTTCGTAATCTATGTATTACCTTTCTGCAGTACACAACACCAGGGGCATCTGCTCTGCCAAACCACTCCATTTACTTCCTTCTCCTGTGACCACCTGCTTTTTGTTTCAGGACTTGGATCCACCTCACAGCCCAGCTGCAAGCTCAGTTATGGGCCCCATGGCTCCCTCTGTCATGGCACAAGTGCTGCATGATCAGTGACCCTTGTGGCTTCCCTGTCATAGACCAGCTGCCTTCAGCCTCAGTACTGACTAACAGATTCCCCTCACATTTCTGCTGTCAGCTTGATACCAAACTTCACAACTACTCCTTCTACTTGGCTGGACTCTTGCCTCTGTTCTGAGCCTGAGAGATTCTCAATCATGTCCCACCTTGGCAATGTCATCTTACAGAGTGACCATGACTGTGTTATGGACTTAGGACTACAGAAATTTTTAGAGTATGCTTCTGAAACTTGCCTGTACCCCATACTTTATCAAGGTGAAATGTCCCTATTCTAGGAAAATACAGGAAATCCACAGTTTTGCATTCCAAATGTTTAAACTTAGATGTTTTGACATTGCATCTTCCCCCATCCCACTCCCAAGACAAAGCATACCAATCACCAGGACTTTTGGGTGGGCTCAATTTGACTTTAAAAAAAATCAGTTTGAGGAGCAAAGTCTAGAGACTAGTGGATATATACATCATTTGTTTTAGGGAGGGAAATCAGGAAGTACAAATACTGTCCAAGTGTCATCAGTTGACCATTCAGTCCAATAAATTTATTCTCTCCTGCTTCACAAGGAATATTACAAATAACATCAATTACTTTTTACAACAGAACCTTATTAATGATTACATGGCATAGTGAGCAGGATGCTACATGGAAATGAAAAGTATATATAAAATCATTTTTACTTTTCCCTGGGTCCATTTGGGCCAAACTCTAAATTTCACTTAAAGAAGGTACAAAACCCATATGTAAATCGAAGTGAGGTTACATATGCAGGCTGTATGGCAACAGTCTTGGGTAGGGGGGGTTCATACCGCTATAGAGGCAATGTGATGAGATACAACTCATACTTTACTATGATGCAGAAGATGTAGATTTGAATCCTTTTCTAACATTATTTTATGCTTAGGAAAGACATTTACTCTCTTTAAGCATTAGCTAGTGAAGGAATAATCTTTTCAAAGCACTTTTCCTGCTTGACAGTGGAGATCTTGGCAAGGAATTCTTGGTGTCACTTCCTGGTTCAGAATCTATGATGCTTTTCCTGTAGTGGACTTGAAGTGAAATCATTTTATCATAAAATAAACCTTAGGAGCTCCTGGTTCATGAATTAGAACACTGTCGAATTTTAGAGAAATTCAGAAAACGCATATTTATAAGTTGACTCAGCATGGTCAAAGGAGTTTAAAGTTGCCATATATTGGATTCTTAAGACTGTACATTTTCTTTTGGATTCCTCTCATAGTGGAATATTATTTCTACTGTCTTGCACTGCCTCTACCATTATGGAGTTTTTCTAAGCCAATTGTCAGACTACCTGGATATTTAACTATTCAACTCTCATTCTTTAGATGTGAATGGAGACAACACACCAGAACCTAGAATCCTACAAAGGAAGAAGAAAATGACTTTGCCATGTGAGATAGGGTCAGGTAGGCTTGCTAGAATCTCTGAATTAAATCATCAGTTTATAGTCAGCATTAGAAGCAGGTCTATAAGAAATTAAAGTAACCATTCCTATTGATTCATGCAGGAAATACTGATATTGTTAGTAAGGACCAAGGTCACAGGTTATATTGTTGTTTGTCCTTTGGATTCAGAGAGTACAAATGCCATTATGATGTTGGAGTCAAAGTACAACATATTCAAATGTGGTTGATCAGTCCAATATGACCTCTGGAGGCTCTACCACAGACTGGACCAAAATAGTCTCTGAGTATTTGGGATGAATATGTTTCTAGATTTATCTTATGTTTCCTTTGTACTACTGCCATTCTGCTTTGCTCATTTAGCATGGTTGGTTGATTGCTGTCCTTCATTCTCAAAGAAGATAAAAATGACATCACCATGCTAGAGTCAAGTTTCAATGTGTCCAACTGTGCTGGATACGAGCTCAGAATGCTCTAGCACAGCTTGGGTAGAAATAGTCCATGTGAACATTTGGGGTGGATACTCCAAATTTGCACATCCTGAGTTTTCCTTCCAGCTTTCTCGATTCTCCTTTGCTCATAGAGCACAGCACTTTCTCTGATGTGGGCACACCATGCAGAACAGTCCTGTACCAGCGACTCCCATGTCACGCAATCAATTCCAAAGTTCTTTAAGAGAGACATATGAATGCTTGCCCTATATGAGTTCTCTATAAAATAGTCTTTATGGCAAGAGTGCATTTTGCATTCGAGCAACACTGCCAGCCCCTCAGACTTGTGCTCTCTGAAGCAGAATTGAAAGTTTGTCATTTTAGTTAGAGTAAGGACCTCAGTGTCTGATAGCTTATCCTTCCAGGTGATGTTCAGAATCTTCCCAACACAATTCAAATTGAAGTGATTTAGTTTCTTGACATGACACTGATAGACTGTCCAGGTTTCACAGACATACAAGAAGGACGTCAACACAATGGCTCTGTAGACATTCAGTTTGGTAGTATGTCTATCTGTATAATACCTCTTTTCTCCCATACTTTCCTTCAGAACCTCTCAAACACTGAGCTAGCTCTGGCAATGTGTGCATCAACCTCTTTGTCAATGTGTACATACCTGGAAAGTACACTAAACTGGAAAGTAAATGAACATTCCTACAATATTCAAAACATAGGGATGGTGTGGTGGTAGCTGATGGAGCACCTGTCATTTCTTGGTGTCATGGAGCAGAGTATTTTCTTTGATGCAGGTGTGCCATACTGGACTCTGGGCTAGTCTCCTGTGCCTCACAATAGATAATAAAGTTCTTCAGAGAAGCTTTGAGAGTGTCCTTCTACCACTTCTTCTGACCTCCATATAAGTACTTGCCTTGAGAAAGTTCTCGGTAAAATATCTTTTAAATAAATTTTCATTTAACATTCAGGCTATGTGACCAGCACATAGGAGTAGAGTCTGAATGCTTGGAAGTTCAGCTTGAAAGAGGACCTTAGTATCTGGTCCCTTGTTACCAGGTGATCTTCAGAAGCTTTGTAAGACAATTCAAATGGAAGTGGTTCGATTTTCTGGCATGGCACTGGTAAACTGTACAGGTTTCACAGGCATACAACAAGGACACCAGCCAATGACTCCATAGACCTTCGGGTTGCTATTTCATTCTTTAGGAATGATGGACTTAAACAGGAAGGGGTTTCTAAAACTTTTTTTTTTTCTCGGCGTGGATTATTATAATTTGATCAAGAGTACTTTAAACCGGATATGGATAGAAAGGAAGAATTTTGTTTTGCTAAGGCAGATTTCTAAAGCGTGTGACAGGAAGACTATAGGAAGACTAGCAGATAAGAATCAGCAAGCTCATAGGGGATGCTGTCTGAAAAGAGAGCCTTCAAAAAACAAACAAACCATTCCCTCAGATATCTGTTACAAATGCAGAAAGTATGGATAATATGCATAGTGAATAAGAAATCTTAATGTAAGTTGAGAAATTTGACCTCATGTATAGGAGTGTTCTGGTGAATATTTAATAAACAGTCCCCCCACCCCTGATGTACACAGCATGCATCGAAGTTTAATGTGCATTATTAATAATTTCTGCATCTCTTCCTTAAATATAGACAGTCAACAGAACAATAAATCAACCTCTTATTTGTAGTCTGATGATGTCTAAAGTCTAAATGCTTATATTGAAAAAAACTAATAATAGACTCCCTAAAGTCAATATGACTTTTAGCACTGACTTCATAGACTAGGGCTGGAATTTTCTCCGTAGATGTAGATCTCAACCCATCCACAACTTTTTATTCAACATATCTAATTGTCCCTACAGTACTTTTCTGCTACTCTAACATAGGCTTCCATTCAACAGCTTGGGAAAATTCTTCTAGACCTCTTACAATTACATGGATACCAGTGAAAATGTGGGTTGTATATTGGTTATAATTCACTTTGGCTATATGACTAGTCTATCTCCTTTTCCTCTGATATTGTTATCATTTTGCTACTTCTGAACAAATCTTAATTATAGGTATATTGCAACGTAATACCTAACATGGACCTCTGTAATAGAAGCATTTTCTAGTCCTTTGGTTTTTGTCTACTGAGTCTTCTCACAGATGAAAGACGTCTCAATATATGAAGTAATGAACAAAGGTAGTTATGAACTATTCGCTGTGCAGCATATTTTAAAATTTTAATGTTTGGATGCTGACTCACAGAGTGGTCAGAAATTCTAATCTTTATCAATCATTTATGGCTTTTCAATTTAATATTACCTTTTCTTGTTTTTGTTATTTGTTCACCTTGAAAATTCAGCCATGATGCTCCAGTCAAAACTCCATTTGTATCATAACGGCACAGATACAAATTAAAATATCCCAAAGATTTAACCCAAAGCCATGGGATGATTTGTGCTCTACTTCAGAGGTGGGGAACCTGTGAAATTGAAGCCACATATGAACCTCCAGGTCCTGAAGTGTGGAACAAATTCTTTTACTAAAGGAATTTTATTAAGGGGACTTTTTGGGGGTGAAGTTTGGATTCCATTAAAAGACTGCAGTTTAGGACCCACATATGGCCTTGAGGCTGTAGGTTCCCCACTCCTGATCTACCCCTTAATCAATTAGAATGTTCAAATTTGCAAAGTACTGATCTGGGAATGGGGAAAACTGATAATACATTATTTTCCAGTAATTTAAAATATCAAAACATTCAAACTTAAATTGAGAAGCAAGAAAGTGGAGAGGGTATATTGTTGTGCTTTAAGTCAGTAAGAACTGGAATTAAATCCTACCTCAGACACTTATAAACATTATCACCCTGGACAGATAACCTAACCTCTTTAGCCCAGTTTCTTATCTATAAAATGAAGGGGTGGGCTCCAAAGTACCTGTCATCTCCAAAACATAATAATCTTGTCTGACATTGATGAGGCAACACTAATATCTATCAGAAGTGATACTTATTTTTCCATATATAAGGAAAAATCTGAGGAGTCATTTTCCAAGTATAACCCTGTGGTGATGATATACATGTTTTACTTTCTAGTAGTTGGTATGGAAACTGGGAAATGAATAGGCTTATCAAGCCTTTTCTTATACAAGACAGCATAAAGACAACTAGACATCACGTTCCTAGTTTCACCAACCATGATAAAGTTTTGTGCATGGGTTGTTTTTTCATTTCTTTGGTGTATTGGCAAGCACCATATAACCACTCATTTCCATAGCATTTGCTAATAAATAGTGGAAAATGGAGAGGAGAGATTGCTCTCCTTGCCTTTCAAAAATTGGCCCCTTAAACTCAAAACAGACTCTTCATTCCCCTTTTGGCGAACCTCAGCTTTAATTCCTTGGAGATTTATATTTTATGATTCTAAGTTATACAGCTATAACATTGCATACATTTTTAGAAAATATGTTTACAGGAGGAAATCCAGGATCACTGGAAGGGCAGACAAAAATGAAATTGTCCTGGGAGCATACTACAGACTATACAGGCAGAAGCAGGAATTAGATGAAATGCATTACAAATGCGGTTTATAGAGGTGATACTGAAGTTACAGGGGACTTAACTAACTAGTTCTCTTTAAACTCTAGGCCAAAAGCAGAGCAGTATAAAAGTTCAGGACTTGCTATACTGATAGTTTAATTCTTCATAAAGTAAATGAAGCAAGAAAATGAATTGCTATTCTGGATCTGAATTAGTCCAACAAAAAGAACATGACTGATGAGGTAGAAAATGATATGATCCTTTTTGGTCAAGTTATCACTCCATCTTAAACTTCATTATAGAGACTGAGGAAAGCTGGTCAGAGTCTGATATGTACCTTAGATTTTATAAGAATAGATTTCAAAGGAGAAGTCGAAACTAATGATCCAAGAGGAAAGGGAAACCATCAAGAATGAAATTCTGAATGTAGAGAAGAAACTGTTTAGATGAGGAGGAAAATGAGGAGCTCTATAAAGAGATTTATGCATTTCCATATTGATCATTTTGAACAACTCAGATTTATTTTAAAGACCTTTGAACCTCAATTTCCTAATCTGTAAAATGAGAGGGTTGAACTAGATGACCTCTAAGGTCCCATGTAGTTCTACATCCTGTGTCAGCTTCATATATATATATATTTTATTTTTCCCCAATAGCTGTAAAAACAATTTTCCTTTTTTTCTTTTCCTTTTTTTTTTTGCTTTTTGAAGGGCAATTGGGGTTGTGACTTGCCCAAAGTCACACGGCTAGTAAGTGTGTCAAGGCCCAATTTGAACTCAGGTCCTGTTGACTCCAGGGCTGGTGCTCTATTCACTGTGCCACCTAGCCGCCCCTATGCAAAAACAATTTTCAACATTTTTTTTTAATTTTGGGATACAAATTTTCTCTCTTTCTTCTTCTCCTTCCCCCTCCTTCAATATAGGCTATAAATGTGCAGTCATAAAATACATATTTCCATATTAGCTAAGTTGTGAAAGAAAACACAAACAAAAAAAAACCCCAAGAAAAATAAAGTAAAAAGAAATTATGCTTCTATATGTAATTAGACTCCATCAGTTCTTTCTGTGAAAGTAAATGGCATTTTTCATTACAAATCTTTTGGAATTGTCTTAGAGATCATTGTGCTTTGAGAATAGCTAAGTCATTCACTGTTGAACATCATATAATCTTGCTGTTACTGTGTACAATGTTTTCCTGGTTCTGCTCATTATACTCATTGCCTTAGTTCATGTAGGTCTTTCCACATTTTTCTGAGAGCATCCTGCTAGTCATTTCTTATGATACAATCATATTCTTTTACAGTCATATAACAATTTTTTCAGCCATTCTCCAATTGATTGGCATCCCCTCAATTTCCAATGCTTTGCCACTACAAATGGAGATGCTATAAATATTTGTGTACATAAAGGTCCTTTCACTTTTTGTTTAAAATCTCTTTGGGATACAAACCTAGTTGTGGTATTGCTGGGTCAAGAATGCACATTGTTTTATAGCACTTTGGGCATAATTCCAAATTATTTCCAGAATAGCTGAATGGTATACAATTTCACCAATGGTGAATTGTCTCAACTTTTCATATCTCCTCCAACGTTTGTCATTTTTCTTTTCTGTCATATTAGTCAATCTAATAGATATGAGGTGAGACCTCAGAGTTGTTTTAATTTACCTTCCTCTAATTAATAGTGATTTAGAGCATATTTTTCTTATGACTAGAGATAGTTTGATTACTTCATTTGAAAACTGCCTATTCATGTCCTTTGACCATTTAGCGATTGGGGTATTTCTTGTATTTGAAAGTAAACTTTTCGTTCAGCTCCTGTCTTTTCATCAGAAATGCTTCAATATTCTATGCAACTCTTTTTGTCAGGAATGCTTGAAATTTCATTGAATTTCCATTTCTACCTCTGAAGGATTATACTCAATTTGCTGGGTAGATTATTCCCCTTTGCCTTGCAGAATATCATATTCCAGACCCTCTGATCTTGTAGTGTAGAAGCTGCTAAATCTTGTATTATTCTTATCCTGTCCGTGGTTCTACAATATTTAAATTGTTTCTGGATGCTCACAATGTTTTCTCCTTATATTTGATAAATAATAATCTCACAGTTGAAAGTTAGCATCTCTTTTGGGTATTACCACCTATCCTGCAGCTAGGAAATGGGATATACACATACATATACATATATGTGTATATGTGTGTGTGTATACTTACATATGTGCATAGGTAAATATAGATCTAGCTAGATAGATGGATAGGTAGATATCTATCTATATACATGGATATGGAAGAGATCATTATGTCCCCCCATTTTTTTTAATCAGTAAAGAAACTGAGACTTAGAGAGGTTAGGTGAATGGTCAAATAGAAATAGGACCACAAAACCATAGATAAGAATCCTTGCAGGCCACATATTGACTTAGAAAACCCTATGCTAACATTATGTTTTGTTGTATGTTTATTTATTTTGTTAAATACTTCCAAATTAAATTTTAATCTGGTTCAAGCTGTACTACTGAATGTTACCTGCTAGCTCACAGATATCTCTGACTTCTGATCAAAAAACAATAGCAGTGATAGAGCTGATAGGGATTCCAACCTAAGTCTTCTGAAGTCCTGTGCTCTTTCAAATGGATAACCCTAACTCATACTGAGGCTAACTACCTTCATTTAATTTAGAAGTTAGTTTAGATCATAATTAATTTCACCTTGTACCTTTTAATAGATTTTCCTACTCAAGCTGTGTAATGAGATTCAGATTAAATTACTCTTTCAAATGGGTTGCTGCATTATGTTACTTTGATGCCCCCCCTAATCCATTTAAATAATTTCCTGATTTCATCTTTGATCTCTTAAGTAGAGAGCTGTGAAAAGCAATGCGTAGTCATGCTGAAAGTCTCTTATCATACCACCATCATTACCAAAATGAAAAAAATAGCTCAATTTTAGGAGGCCCTTTGTTTTTACTAGACCTAATAGTTTAGTTCTCACTTTCATTTTTCTTTTATATAATACCAATAATCCCATCTCTTGGGTTTGCAGTTTATTTAGACACATCTTAGGTTTTTAAATCCTGGTGTAAAGTTTCAAAAATGAATTTTTGTTTTTATTGGTGCTGAAATGCACCTGTAAACTCCTTCTTATACCCTTCTGAGAACACATGCATAAGGAACAGTCATTTAAAATAATTTTGGCTTACAGGCCAAAGGGAAGCTGTGAAATGCTATTGGAGGAAAATAAAGCACAAAAAGGCCACCCTGAGAGAATAAGCCTATGATTCTTAAAAATACAAAGGGCAAAATATAACATAAAACAGAATTTTGAATGAAATAAAAACAAACACAAAACTTGTTCTATTAAGTGTCTGAATGCTTTTTGTAGGAAAACCCTAGATATAATTATTCAGAATGTAACAGAAATTTTGAATTTGTCTGAACATTTCTTTAAGGAACAGATCTGCTTCTCAGTAGGGTTTGTATACTTCTGCTACATTTAAGAAAAATAGGGTACATTTAAGATCAAGATCATACATAGAAGGCAAGTAAACAAAGGCAAAAACTTGTTGTTTATACATATCAAAAAGTATGCTTCTTATGTGTCAGGTATTTTGGTAAACAATAGGAATATAAAAAAGCAAAAGTAAAAAAATGTCTCTGCTTTCATGAAAACTTATTGTTATCGAGTCATTTCAGCCATATCTGACTCTTCGTGATCCCATTTGGGGTTTTCATGGCAAAGATACTGGAGTAGTTTGCCGTGAAGTTTAGTTTAGTTTTTTTACAGATGAGGAAACTGAGGCAAAGATCATTAAATGATGTGCTTAGAGTCACACAGCTAGTAAGTGTCTGAGGTTGTATTTGACCTCAGATATTCCTGTCTCCAGGTAGGGACCTCTATCCACAGTGTCACCTCCTGTTCAAGAAACCTATATTCTAATAAAAGAAAACAAAACACAAAATGGAGATGGTTAGCAGAGAAGGGATGAGAGAGAAGTTATCCACAGGGCCATGCTGGTGAAGCTCAAAGAGTTAAGAGTGATACCAGAAGAAGAATGAAGGATGAGTGGCCTGGTCACTTTCTCAAAAATTGAAGTACCACAAGGGACTCACCAGTGCAAGGAAAGATTAGAAGGGAGGAAGATATGATGGCAAACCTGATGGGACATGATGGCAAAGTGTAGAGAGAGAGGCAGAAGCGAAATTAAGAGAGGAGGCTGAATTTCTTGGGACTCAACTTGTAAATCTAGCAAGCTTCACGATATGGTCTCTTCTCTGCATAGATTGTTTGTAAACTGTGTTTATTCATTAGAGAATATATATATGTGTGTGTGTGTGTGTGTGTGTGTGTGTGTGTAGTTATCAGAACAAGTGAGATGATTCTTTCTCAAATATATCAGATTGGCAAAGTTGATAGAAAAGGAAAATGACAATTGTTAGATGGCGCTATAAGAAAACAGGCACATTAATGGCACACCCAGAGGAGAAAATATGAAGCCTTTTTCTGAGATCTCCCTCTTATTGTCTCCATCTTATCCCACATCACCCACATGCTTTCACTTGCTCTCTGATCCTTCACCTCTGTCTCACATGATAAGGTGGTCATTCTCTTTGCCAAGATCAATGCCTTTAAGTACACAAGCAATCTCATTCCATAGCTTCTCTTCCAGTAGACTGTCCTTTGTATCATCTCCAATCTCTCACTTAACTTCAGTATTTCTCTGTGTATTGGCTCCTTACCTATTGCCTACAAATGTCTCCTCTGTCCTCAAAACACCCTCACTTGATTCTTCCATCCTCAAGATCATCCCCATATCTCTCTTGCCATTTGTGACTGAACTCTGAGAAGACCATTTAAAATCATAGGAACTTCTACTTCCTCCCCTCCTTCTCTTCTAACTTATGTACAGTCTGGCTTCCAACCTTTTTATTAAATTTAAATTGCTCTTTGCAATTATCAATGATTTTCTAAATGTCCAGGTACATGGCTTTTACACTATTCTCATCCTTTCTGTTTTCCTATAGTGGTGATCTAACCATATCAATTTATTTCTTAGTAGGCTGATGGCTCTCTATCATCTCTAAGATCAAATATAATATCAAGACTTGGGTGTTAAAAGATCTTAATAACCTAGTTCCCACTTCCACCACCACCACCTTTCCAGTCTTACAGCTTACATACACCACATACTTTTCAATTCAAGGACACTAGCCTCCTTCTTGTTCCTTGAATAAGACATTCCATCTCCTAACTCTGGGTATTTTCACTGACTTTCAGTTATACATGCCTTCTTCTCATTTCTTCCATTTAGCACCCCTGGTTTCCTTAAAGTAAGCTTTATAAATCTCCTTTCATTCTAGTACTTTCCCTCTATTGATTATTTCCTTTTTATGTGTACAGCTTGTTTGTATATATGTTTTTAACATTGTCTCCCCCATTAGATTGTGAGTTCCTCAAGGGCAAGGTCTATCTTTTTCCTTCATACAAAAATATCTGTTGCACTTAGTCCAATCCCTGACACCTAGCACTTGCTTAATAAATGTTTATTGACTGACCAGGGTCAGCTAGATGATGCAATAAATACAATATTGGAGGTAGAGTCTCAAAGCCTTGAATTCAAAACCATTCTTGGATACTTAGTAGCTATGTGACCCTGGGCAACTCACTTAATTTCACTAAGCCTCTGTTTATTCATCTTTAAAATAGGAATAATAATTTCATCAACCTCCTGGGGTTGTTGTGAAGATAAAATAAGATAATAATTGGAAATTGATTTGAAAAAACTTAAAGTACTATACAAATGTTAATTAATATAAAGCACTATTGGCTGTGGATGGTAGTCATTAGAGAAAGTGATTTGGAACTATTTTTCAAAAGTCATGAAACTGAACATGCCATTTGGTCCAAATAATAACACTGCTAGACCACAAAAAGATAAAATAAAAAACATATATATACAAAATATTTAGAATATATTTTTATTTTGGTAACCAGACATAATAGGTAAATAAATTAAAATTTCTCCATATAAGTGGGAGAAACAGTTGAACAAATGATAGCATACAAATGTATTAAAATATTTTTCTTCCTTAAGAAATGGTTTAAGGGAGGATTACAGAGAAACCTGTGAAGACTTGCATGAACTGATGAAAAATGAAATGAGCAGAACCAGAAGAAGAATTTATATAGTAACAAGAACAATGTAAATACAAACAACTTTCATAAGACTAAAGAGCTTAGATCAATGCAATCACCAGCTACACCATCCACAGGACTTGAGAAAGGGAGATGCAAGGTGCAGAACTGGCCATAAATTGTTAGACAAAGAAAAGGAATATTTGTTTTTCTGACTGCTCATTTATTATAAGAATTACATTCTTTTTCTTTTCTCATTAGAAGGAGAAGATTGAGGAGGGAGAAGAAAGTCAGTAATAATGTTATCTAAATAAAAGAAGAAGAAAAGAAACAAAAAGTGTCATTGAATCACTTTTATAAATGCATAAAAGAGAACAGAAGGAAGTTCAGAGGCAAATAGAAAAACAGGAATGTTTTGAAAATAACAAGTTGAATTTATGATTTTTTCCAGAAAAAAGCAAACTGTACATAATAGAAATTCATAGAGATTCTACATTTAATCTTTTTTTTAATTGTATAAAGAAATGTTCTCTCGTCCTGTATCAGTTAAATTCAGGATTAAAAAAAATAAAGAATTTAAGTAAGTTTATTTGTGTTTGTTGGAGTCAGGAGGGCAAAGTGATTATCGGCTCAATAGTGTGTGTGTGTCTGTGTGTGTGTGTGGTAGACCTTTAAAAAGTTTGGTTAAAGGAGACAAACAAATAGCATATACAGTTATCTCATTTTATTCCCTTAAGCTAGAGAAACAAGGAGCATAGGAGATGAACAAAAGAATAAGAGAACTTAAGTACATTTTGAGACCATCCCAATCCAGGGTGGCTGTGTCACAAAAATCTAGGATCCCCATAAATGTTTAGTCATTATATGAAAAAAGAATTTTCTTTTTTTTTAATTAAATTTTATGCTTATTTTTAGTTTACATCATTCATTTCCACCAGATTTTTTGTTACAAATTTTCTCCCCATCTTTCCTCTACATACCACACCAAAACAGCGATCCCAATGTATACCACATCCCCCAATCTGCCGTCTCCTATATCCTCCCCGATCTCCCCCCTGACTTTCCAGTAGGGCAAGATGGATCTCTATACCCCAGTGCCTATATATCTTATTTCCCAGTTGCATGTGAAAAAAAATATATTCTTTTTAAACATTTGATTTTAAAACTTAGAATTCTAGATTCTTTCCCTTCCTTCCTTGTTACCCACCAGCACTGGGAAGATAGGCATTTCAATATAGGATGCACACATGTAGCTATGCAAAACATTTCCACAGTGGATATTGTGAAAGATTGACTATATTTCCCTTCATCCTATCATGACCCCTATTTGTCCTATTCTCTACTTTGACCCTGTTCCTTTTCAAAAGTGTGTGGGTCTAACTTTCCTCCCTCTGCAAACTTACCTCCCCTCCATCATCCCTCCTTTCATCCCCTACCCCCTACTCTCCTGTAGGGTGAGATATCTTATTTACTGTGTATGTCATTCCCTTCCTAAATCAAATTCAATGAGAGTAAATTTGACCCATTCCCTTTCACCTTCCTGTTCTTCCCCTCCATTGTAACAGTTTTCCCTTACCTCTTCTATATGAGAAAATTTACCCCATTCTGTCTTTCCCCATCTCCTTTTATTATATTCCTCTCTCACCTCTCAATTTCACCTTTTAAGTATCATCCCTTCCTATTCCATTGGTCCTGTGCCCTCTTTCTATGTATACATGTATGCATAAATACACACACTCACATATGTATTCATATGCCTTATACCCTCCTATATCGACATATATGTGTGTGTGTGTATGTATAGACAGAGATATATACATTTATATTCCCTTCAACTGTTCTCATTCAGAGAAAAGTTTCATAAGTTACAATTATCTTTTTTCCATCTAGGGATGTAAATAGTTCAACTTTGATGAGTTCCTTATCATTTCTTTTCCCTGTTTACCTTTTCTTGCTTCTCTTGCTTCTTCTATCTGAATGTCAGATTTTCTGTTCAACTCAGGTTTTTTCATCAAGAATGCTTGAAAGTTCTCTATTTAATTGAATGACCATATTTTCCCCTGAAACATGATACTCAATTTTGCTGTGTAGGTGATTCTTGGTTTTAATCCAAGCTCCTTTGACCTCCAGAATATCATATTCCAAGCCCTTTTATCCCTCAGTGTAGAAGCTGCCAGATTCTGTGTTATTCTGATTCTATTTCCACAATATTCAATTTTTTTATTCTGGGCTGCTTGAACTATTTCCTCTGATTTTAATCTGGGAACTCTGGAACCAGGCTATAATATTCCTGGGAGTTTTATTTCTGGGATCTTTTTCAAGAGGTGATTATTGAATCCTTTCAGTTTTTATTTTGCCCTCTGATTCTAAAACATCAGGACAATTTTCCTTGAGAATTTCTTGAAGGATAATTTCTACGTTCTTTTTACTTTTTTTTGCATTTTGAAGGGGGTAGGGCAGGGCAGTTGTGGTTAAGTGACTTGGCCAGGGTCACATGGCTAGTAAGTGTTAATTGTCTGAAGCCAGATTTGAATTCAAGTACTCCTGATCCTAGAGCTGGTGCTCTGCTCACTTTTCCACCTAGCCGCCCCTCTAGCTTCTTTTTTTGATCATGGATTTCAGGTAGTCCAATAATTTTTAAATTATCTCTCCTGGATCTATTTTTCTCATCACTGGTTTTTCCAATGAGATATTTCACATTGCCTTCTATTTTTTCATTTGATTGGATCTGTTTAATCGTATCTTAATTTCTCATAAAGTCAGTAGCTTCCATTTGCTCCAATCTAATTCTGAAGGATTTATTCTCTTCAGTGAGCTTTTGAGATTCTTTTTCCATCTAACAAATTCAGCTTTTTAAGGCACCTCCTCTCTGGAAGTAGAGTCCCACTGTGGCAAAAATCTTAAAAGTAAAATAATTGAGTAGCAACATGAGCAAGCAAAGGAAGCAAAGCAAGCACAGCAATAAAACCTTAGATTCCTTTTTTGGGACAAAAATGTTCAAAGCATGGAACAGGAGGAAGACAACAAAGTCAGAACTCCCGTACTAAAAGCTTCCAAGAAAAACGTGACCTGGTTACAGGCCACAGAGGAGCTTAAGAAGGATTTTGAAAACCAAATAAGAGAAGTGGAGGAAAAATGGGGAAGATAAATGAGAATAATGCAAGAAAATCATGAAAAACAAGTCAACAACCTGACTAAAGAAAATAACACCTTAAAAAATGGACTAACTCAAATGGCAAAAGACCTCAAAAACCCAATGAGAAGTCAAAGACTGTGCTTCCTGAGAGGAGGCCTTTGTCCCAAATTGCTGGGGTTTTTACAGCTCCCAGAGCTATAAGTTGGGTGTTCTCTCACAAGCCTCCACTGGCTCTGGCACCTGGTCACACATCCCAGGACCTCCACCCTAGACAGCAATCCAGATCCAAGCAGGTTAAAGCAAAAGCAATTACCCCTCAGAATGGTCACTTGATCCCCCTACAAAAAGTGAGGGTGCCACACCTCAGTGACTTCTCCCTCCAGGGCCAGAGGCTGGACCACACTCCCAGGCCCTCTGCTCTAAATGTCCACACTTACCTCTCACTTTGTCTTTGGCATTTATGGGTTGATAATTCTGGAAATTGCCACAGCTGCAGTTGATTTACTCTTCTGAAGTCCCTCCAGAACTGGCTGGTCAGGCTGCCCTGAGGCTAAAACCATGGGCTCATGCGGGGCTGGTCTCTGTTCCCAGCATGCTGCAATGGACCCTTCCTGCCATCCTGCCAGGCTGCCTTCAACAGGAGATTCATTTCTCTCTGTCACTTTGTGGGCTCTGTAGCCCTAAAGTTTGTTTAGAGTAACTTTTATAGGTATGTGAGGTGGTTATGGGGGGAGTGCCCTGCGTTTACCTGCTTCTACACTGCCATGTTGGCTCCATCCCTAAGGAATTTCCTTAATTGAATAAATGGTAAATACAATACAACAAGAGATCTGACAAAGTGTCAATTAAAATTTTGATTCAGAATATCTGTGTTTTCTTTACCATTAACATTCCATAACATGGTATATGTTCATAAAGTATTAAGAGAAGAAAAAAGTCTCATCACTTAAATTAATGCCTCCAGTTAAGGGTCTTGTTCTTAAGGGCCATAAAGCCTCATCTGGTTTGTGGACATAAGGAGAGGTGTTCTCCAACCTCAATCAGAGAGCACGACAAAACTCGGTCTGTTTGGAATTTATGATGTCTTGTAAAAGCGAGCACCCCTTCATCCCCAGGATGGCTGCCAAAACAGGTTCTTAGATCTGCTTTTCTAAAGAAAAGCAAATCAAAATGGATTAACAATCTTGCTTTAATCAATCAAATATATCATTTACCTTGTTCAGGGGAAAAAATTCAGCTCCCCAAACTTCACAGTCACAAGAAAGGGGCAGCCATGTAGCACAGCGAGTAAGAGCACTGGCCCCAGTGTCAGCATGACCTGGGGATCGAATCCTGGCTCAGATACTTAGCACCACACCCAGAAATAACTGGCTGTGTAATCTTGAGCAAGTTACTTAACCCCAATTGCTTTAAAAAAAAAGTCATAAGAAAACGGAAAAACATATCAAGCACACACGCCTTCAACTGTCTTGACCATTACATCCATACCTAGCCACAGTTACCAGAGACAGAAGCATCAACATCTGGGTTTTTCAAAGGCAGGGGGTTCTCAATGGCTGCCCAGAATCTTGTCTGGTCAAATCACACACTATCTGTCATGCACTATGCTAAGCTCAGTGGATAAAAAAAAAATGCAAAAAACAGTACTTACAATCTTATAGAGGATACAATGAGCAAATAAAGTCAAAAAAGAGGTAGGTGTAAAAAAAGTATAATCTGAATTTGGAGGGAGAGGTCACATGCTTCAAATGATAATGACTTGATTCATGAACAGAATTAACCTGAGGTGGCAATAATATTTATCCATGCTGCTGAAAGCAATGGCAGCAATTTTCTTCCTGTAATGAAATTAAAACTTTCTCATAATATTGGTATATAAAAATTAGGGCTCCTATTACCATTCATTAAGGTGAGTACACTTGAGATGCTAGAGAAGAGGGAGAAAGAAGCTTGTCCCTTGGCTGTGAAAAAGTTTTAGAATCATTCGTTCAAAGTACAAGTTGTCTTAAATCAAAAAGAGAGAAAGGCATGAAACACATTCTGCCTCTGGGAGATTTTCTTATTCTTTGTTATAAGAAATATAACATTTTTATTGTTATAAATAAAATTTATATTTTATTTATAACACACACAGCATTCAAAACCATTTGCTGAACATCCAAGGAGAACAGAACCCCCTACTCTAGCTATAGGGAGTTTAGGGAAGCAGCAAGTGGAGTCTCTGTCCTTAAGCTTTCCTTCTAATGGTAGAGACAAAAGAAAGGATGAAATAATTCACAGAATCACAGTGTAAGATCTTGAAAGAACTTTACAGAAGATTCAGTTTAGCTCTTCATTCTACAGAAATTAAGGCTAGTAAGAAATGATTTCTCAGAGTTATTCAGATTGGCTTGATAGCTTTAGAAAGGAAGGCAGTTTTAGTGAATTTCTGAATTTTATGTGTGTGTGTGTGTGTGTGTGTGTGTGTGTGTGATATACTGATCCATACATGTGTAAATACAAGGAGCAACATTTCCATCTCTCCATTTTCAATTAGCTGCTCTGCTTGGTTTTGACTCCTGGGAACATCATGATAAAAAGCTAAAATTTCATCACCAGTGTTAATTGTCTCAGTTTTTTATACTCAGCACTTTTTCAACTCTCTCAGTTTCCTCTCCACTGTGATTGGAGTGCTGGAGGGTGGAGCTATAAAATCCTCACCAAGTCTTCCCTTATAAAAGGCTCAGTACTTTCCAGGTAACTTCATTTTCCTTTGGAAACTCTGATTTTGACCCCGCATAGTATCACCTGCTTCCCCTCTCCCTACACTGATTTTTTTAGGTTCCTTTTGTATGTTGTCTTTCCCTATAAGATTGTAAGCTCCCCTAGGGTAGGAACTGATTAAAAAAAATTGCTTCCAATAGGGAGCAGCTAGGTGGTGCAGTGAATAGAGCACCGGCCCTGGAGTCAGGAGGACCTGAGTTCAAATCCGATCTCAGACATTTAACACACATGCCTTTTGACCTTGGGCAAGTCACTTAACCCCAATTGCCCTCCAAAAAGGAAAAAAAAATAATTGTTTCCCCAGCAGTTAGCATAATGCCTGGCACATAATAGGTGCTTAATAAATATTAGTTTAATAGAATTGAAAATATTAACTTGTGGTAGCATTAGTTTTATACTCTGAAATTATGACTGAATTAATTATTTTTTAATCTCTAAGGCCATTGGCAAAGACCATAAAACCCCAGGGTTTTTCAGTTCTTATAGGTTGGGAAGAGAGGAAACTAATGCAAGATCAGTCTTAATCTCAAGAGGATGGAAGTTTTTGAGGGACTCAAGAATAAGGGAGAGAGAAGAGAAATGTGGTGGTTGTCCCATATCTGCAACTCAAGAGTGGCAGAAGCCAGCCTCTGCCATTTCTGCAGTTCCCTTCCTCAAGACCATGAGAGATGGTATTTGTCTAAATGGACAAATTGGAATGCATTTTTTTTTTATCCCTGGTACAGAGCTGAGGGAAACCATTTAGCCAGGAATGTGTACTGGCCTATCCTGGAGTGCCTGCCTTTCATGTGAACGTGTGTGTGTGTGCACATGTACAAACGTGTGCTTATTCTGTTACATATCTTTGCTGGATTTAACATGATTTCTAATAACTACTTGTGTTTGACCCTGCCGTCGTTGCCTGCAAGCCTTTTATTTTCAGCAGGAGTGGTCAATGGGAGCCATCCAGGAGAGAGGATCTTTCCTAGGGTAGGACTGAGAGTTCAAGCCCCAGATCATTGTTAGAGAGTTTTGTTCTCTAAGTGGGCACTTAAAGAGGAATCGTTTCATAACTCCCCTTCTAAGTGCAGAATCTATGAATCTAGACCTTATTTTAGACATCTGCTCTATAGACACTAATGTTAAAGATAAATCATTTGTATGATAGCTCTGTTCAAAACATGTAAGATGAGCTATGACTATGTAGTTCACATGCTCTATTTATTCATAGTTTATTATCATCTTTGCATGATTGTGCTGCAAAAACATGTATTCTCAGCAGTCTGCATCTGTGTAGTATATAGGATTGTGTCCCACGCCAGAGTTGGGGAGCTTCTTGTACATTAGTTGAAGAATTAAACAGGGTTGGATTTGAAAGTTGCTGGAGACTTCCAATTCAAACTGCAGTGATCTCTCTATTTAAGAATTAAAAAGCATTTCACTTTTGTAATGCAGCTGACTCAGCCTCTCTAATGAGTCCCATATAAAATTCAGCGCGCCAATTTGCATTATATTTGCATTAGAGATTATTCAGGGCAGTTATCTCATTTAAGCAGCCATTAGTTTTTTTTTTTTGGGGGGGTGAATCTCCAATCTATCTCATGTTGTTGATCGGGGAACCCCTTCATTTCTCTTATAACATATATTTATGAAAGCAAATTAAAACTGATTTTATTCCTAGCCTCCCCCTTGTAACCTTCTTAGAATTCTCAACCACAGAGTGTCATAAAACTAAGGTTTTGGAATTATACACCTGAGTGCTTCTCTGTCATTTCCAACTTACTTTATGGGTGAGGTGACTTTTTTTTTTTAATGGAGATCGATCTTGTCACTGACTTCCAGATGAGATCTGAGTCACTCAAATCCCACCTTGCCTAATGTGCTGATCACTGGCCTGTCAAAATGGTCAAAATCACATTGGAAATGATTCCAATATTTTGGCTAGTGTCCCATGTTTGTAGGAGCTCATTGTTAAAGTGCAGAGATCTTATTTGAAGAAGATAAATTAAACTTTGGCAATTAACACAGAAAGTAAACCATGGACAGCCATAGATATTGTAATATTAAGAGAACGTGGGGCGGCCAGGTAGCACAGCGAGTAAGAGCACCGGCTCCAGTGTTGAGAAGACCTGGAGATGGAATCCCGGGCTCAGACACTTAGCACCCACCCGGAAACACCTGACCATGTAACCTTGAGCAAGTTACTTAACCCCAATTGCTTAGGGGCGGCCAGGTGGCTCAGTGAGTAAGAGCACTGGCTCCAGTGTCAGGATAACCTGGATCAAATCTGGGCTCAGATATTCAGCACCACACCCAGAAATAATAACTGGCCGTGTAACCTTGAGCAAGTTACTTAACCCCGATTGCTTTAAAAAAAAAAGAGAGAGAACGTGAGGAAAACATGTTGGGTAGTTGATTCTCTGTAGTGACTTTATTGAAAGATATAGATGGAAATTGCACTTAACTAACTGGAGGGAACATGCCCCACATCATTAGGACAAAAAAAAATCTTTTGGAGATATGGAGTATGAAGCAAAATCACAAAGTAATGAGACGTAAGTCTCCTCATATATAAAAAAAATATTTTTGACAGTTTTGGAATTCTACTTATCAATGTGTTAGCATAAAGGTACTTTGGGGGTAGTAGTGACATAAAATTAAAATGCAAATAACATATTTTATGGCACTTTTGGGTTGACAAAAACATTCCTCATACTAGCTTTGTAAGATAAATAACTTAAGGATTATTTTCATTTTGCAGATGAGAAAGCTGATTCTGGGCAGCATCTTCACCTACTTCAAACTTTTATTTAGGGAATGTCTAAATCTCAGTGAAAAATATTCAAGGGACTGAGAAGCGGTGAGTGTTGCTTTTTGGGTGCAACAAGAACAGCCAATGAGCTATTTTCTCTTCCTTTTACCTGGGCAGCTAACTTTACATTGACCTATAAAGTCTTGAAGTTGCATATGTGAAAGCTGAAGATATAATTGTTTTAAATGTAATTTTGGACTTGATGAAGTATAGTTCTTGCTCAGTTTGCCCATACTTTCAGTTATTTACTTTTTGGTCCTTTCTCCTAATAAATTTGAAGGACTGTCAGGTATAGACTTGAACCCTGAAGAGAAAATAACTATGTATCCCTGTGCCCTATGAAGATATATTTAAAAAAATCACAACCAACCACAATAAAGCAACCCAGTTTAAGGCCAAGTTTAAATCTTTCTTTAAAATAGCAGAGTATGTAGGCCCAATACTTAATTGTGCTTGATTGTTTTCTCATTGAGTATTACTGAATAATAATCCATGTGTTGCTTTTTTTCAGTGACTGTGGGCATTAGCTTCAACTCCTTTCTCATTTTAGAAGTACTTTAAGTAAAACAGCTTAACCAATCCAACAATTTGCACGTATACTCTCCAAATTCTTTTTTTAATTGCAAAGAGTTGTTGATTTAGGGTATAGTGAATGATGATTATGTTTTGGAAGGCTATACTATATGTGTTTTTTAAAAATTACTCTATTATGTTATTATAGTAAAGGGGAACATGTGAGGTAATCAAGACATAAAAAGATATATCAGAAAATCATAAGGAAGAAAGGCTATGCAAAAAGATGGGAAGGAATATGAGAAGGACATTAGTGTTAGAAAAACAGGGGAAAAGGAAGATTATCACGTAGTTTAGCTTCTTTTCTTTGTGATCTGTGTCAACCAACTGGCAAAGTCACTGGCTTCAGACTGGTTTATACCTCTGAGAATACATTCATGCATGACTTCTGCTGTGAATTTCTGCTGGTTCATTTAACCAGGCACATTTTGTTTAGATCACACTTTGGCTTTGCTCACATAAAGGGCCTTTACTCATATACAGAATGTCAAAGCACATAACACTAATGCTTTAAAAATATATCCACTTCACTAGGCTAGTCCCAGTAAAATATGTTTTTTTAAAATTATTTCTGTTACAGTGAAAGGAAGAATGACCCTTTAAGGTCAATAATAAAACTCCATATTCAGAAAGGTTTTCTTTGACTGTGTGGTTTTTCACTAACAGTATAGTCTTAACATAAAGAATTAATTATTTGAAACAACTAAATATTTTTATCCTGGCCAGGACATCTCCCTCTGCATCAGAAAAGCAAACATCACTTTTGAGAATTACAGTAGTCCCGCATTTATAGATTAGTGATTTCCATAATTAAATGGCAAAAATGATAATGAAGGTCAATTTCTGAAGATACTATATGGTAAGGTAAGGGTGTAGTGATGAGAGGTTTTTGTTGTGTGACTCCAAATGAGGCAGAATAGACAACTCCAGTCTCTTCTCTTCCTCTCACTCTTCTTCAAGAGACTTTAATTCCTGCCAGGAGAGGCAGCAAAAGGTTGGTGTCAGAAGCCACTCTGCTTTCCTCAGAGAGAAAGAACACTGGGGAGAAGTGTATCTATCTACTACCTTAAATATTAGGGGATGTGATTGGGCTCAAGGTAACTTGATCAGTTTGTCATTTTGGGGCAAGGGAACCCTTGCTCGATATTCAAGGTTTGACCCCTTCCCCACCTAATACCAGATCCACAACTAACATGCATAGAGAATAGCAAAGAAATCCATTTATCCAAATCGTAGCAAAACAGAAATCAGAGAAGGCATATATAGGAGAATAAATACCAGACAATAGAGAATGAAAGAGCTCTTCCACTGGGAGTCAGGTAACTTAGCTCAACCAAAAAAAGTGTTCTAAATATCACTCCAAAATCTTTAGTAAAACACACTGGGAATAGGGCCATGATGGAGAAGACCAGCTTCTTTCATGTTTTCCCAGAGTCCTTTCCTTTAGCAAACTGAAATGTATAAGACTGATGAAAGCTGGAACTCTTAAGCCTTTCATATTTATCTCCACCAACAAAGAGATTTCCATACCAATGGGCTTTAGGACAGGAATTACATATACATTAATTAAACAAATATAAATCATTTGCTTAACAGCTACAGTGTGGTGTGGTAGGGAAAGGGGGAGATGAAAATATAACAAAGATAATATTCATGCTCTCAAAGAGTTTGCTATACAGTACTCTAGAAAAGAAATACTCATAACTCATGTGTATAAGATTTTAAGGTTTGTAAAATATTTTTCAAATATTATCTCATTTTATTCTCACAATAATCTAGGGAAGTAAATGTAATTATTATCCTCATTTTACAGATGAGAAAACTGAGACTGAGGGAGGTTAAATGACTTGCCAAGGGTCACACAGTTAGTAAAAACTTGAAGACCAGATTTGAATTCAGATCTTCCTGACTTTAAGTCCAGCACTCTTACCTACTCTGTCACTTAACCATCTTGGTAAATAATAATTAAAAAAACATGTACTCAAAATAATTTAATGCATCAGGAAGCAAGGGCAATATACATTTCACATACTTTTTTGCTACTTTCATCCAGACCTGATTTGGAAAAACTGTGTTGGTTGTCTTTTAAATTATTTCTTCAAGCTACACATTTCAAAATATGAAAAGAAGTTAAACTTCATTTTAAGTCTCATACCTATCATCTGTTAATGACAATGTTTCTAGCTATATATGAAATATATTCTGTAAGTATGCTGAAAAGATCAGCACCAAAATGTCTGACATCTGTTATAGTCAAGGCAAGCCTCATTTATCTTTTCAGAAAGAAGCTTGAACACCAGGGATTCTTCCCCTACTGTTAGTATCTTTGAGCCATATAAGTGAGGCTGAGATCATAAGAAAAAGCTGACATTGTTAAAGTGGCAGACTCTTTGTTCAGTTTCACTTAATAATTTATTGGGAGGGAGTCCTATTTGGAGCTCTCTTCTTGTTTAGGGGTGGAAAGAGAAGAATTAGGAGATGCTTGTGAATATTCTCGATTATTTCTATTCATTTTTGCTCCTCATCAGAGTGTATGAGACAAGGATGATTGCTTTTTTTTTAAACCATAGATGTCACCATACTTTTACTTTTTATATACTTTACTATTTTGAAACATTAGAAAATAGTTTTGGACACCATAAATATTATGTTACTGTTCAAGTAAGAATATAGAGACCTATTATATTTGTCTTCATGACCAAGTTAATATAGTAAAATATTATTTGGTGGTAATACAAACATATGTTATGGAGGAAGCATTAGTCAGTCAACAAACATTTATTAAGCACCTATTATGTACCAGGGGGTTGTTCCAAGCACTAAAGATAAAGACAGAAGAATAAAGCACCCAGTGAGATAACTAAAGCATATAATAATTGCTACATTTGTTGTGACTTGATTATGCCTCTTAAGGTGTTACTCCGATGCTTCATGATAATGTAGAGGTCTGAGACCTGTGTCATCTGTGGGTGGCCCAATATAGTGCAAGGTTTAGAAGGTCTACCAGGCTAGAAAGATCTTGACAGCATTATTCCCTGACAAATAATCCATCTAAACTTAAAAATGTTTAAACTCGACAAGTTGACCATAAGGTGATGCTTTCCCCCATGACCCAAGCCACAAAAGTTTGTGAAACTATCTACTAAGCAATTTTTTTAAAAAAAGTGGTATCATTATTATTAGTATTTAAAAGAAATATCATGTAGTAAGCTTCTACTGCATAGAAAATTTAGGAATGAACGGAATTATAAAGGTCATCTAATATATCAAGGAAATTGAAGTCCAGATTTGATAAGTGTTGTGTTTACGGTCATGTGACATTTCTTATAGTAGAACCCAGATCTCATTCTCATTTAATACTTTACTATCTTGCCTCTCTTAATTATACAGCCCTATAGCAGTCATCATTGAGAACATAAAACAGAGCAAACAACCTCCCATAGAGGAATTTATGACAGTTAAATGTGTATAGTATTTTCAAATGGAAAATAAAACATTTTAGGAATATTTATAGAATAACAAATAACTGAATATATATTGATTTAGGAACAAATCTAGCAAATACTTGATGGTGGTTACAGTAGGATACATGACACAGTCATTTCAACCTGGCCTTTTAGTTGGCTTAAAATCTTTGGCAACTTGTAGACCACAGTGCATGAGATTTTCTTGAGGAGATGTACAATTGAGGGATTCCAGATTTAGAGCTATAAGGGACCCTAGAAATCAAAATCACTGAGTCCAATATTTTACAGATGAAGGGAATGAGGCATAAACAAGTTAAATGACTTTCCCATGGCCACATAGTTAGTAAATATCTCAGAAAGGATTTGAACTAGGGTATTCAGCTAGGTGGTTCAGTGGATAGAGTGCCAGGACTGGAGTTAGGAAAAATTCTATTCCTGAGTTCAAATATGGCCTCAGACACTTACTAACTGTGTGAACTTGGGTGAGTCACTTAACCCCGTTTGCCTCAGTTCCTCATCTATAAAATGAGTTGGAGAAGTAAAGGGTAAACCACGCCACTATTTTTGCTGAGAAAACTCTAAACAAGGTCATGAAAGGTCAGTCATAACTGAAAAATGAGAAACCACAACAAAAATTCTTGCCTCTAAGTCCAGCATTCTATCAACCATTCTATAATGACTTTCACACAGACATAGATGGTAAGATCTGAGGAAGCTGCTGAGGAATATCATCTTAATTAGAGTTGCACTATTTCATAATGAAGTTTAACTTTTGCTCTTTTCATTCAGCACAATTATCTCTATAAACACAAAAGATAAAACAGAAAAAACATTTCCGAGAGTATAGATCTTACTCTATTTTTCTAATACCTTTAGATAACTTCAAAATCGAGGAGAACTGATAGAACTATTCCCAGATACAGTTGCAACCTATTTGCATAGCTCACCTGCCCTGTCTCCATAAAAGTTAATAATGAATCATTAAATGGTTGTTCTGTGATCATTTAGAAAGGAAAGTAAGAAAAGGTAGCCAGTTTAGGTTTTTTTCCATATCTTTCTATATCAAGAACAGTTCATGCCAGACTATTTTCTTTTTGGATAGGAATACTGGATAGACTAATAAATTGGAGGTAACACCACAGATGCAATGCACCTATTTTTTGGCCAAAGTTTGTACTTAGGCCAATGTGATACAAATTTTTATCAGTGACTTAGATGAATTTACAGATGAAAGTTGAAGCCACTGGAATGAACAAAATCCCCAAAATAGAAATGTAAAGCATAAAAAAAATGATTGCATAAATCTCAGAATCCATCCCAACCTTGATAAATCTCTCCATCTCCTGAATTTTGTTCAGTTAATTGTACTTCTAGTTAGCTCACTTTTCAGCATATTTACACATACCATTTTTTTATGCTATCATGGCCTGGCAAAAGGTTGTGATTTGTAAACTTTATCAATTACTTCCTTCTCTACTTTCACTGCTAGTATTTTAAATTACAGTCATTCTTCAGGAAAAGGATGGTGACTTTCAACAAAGGATCAACCAATCAACAAGGCAGTTGAAAAAAAAAAACAAGGCAGTTGATAAGCATTTATCAAGTGCCCACTATTTGCCATCCACTGTGCTAAGTAGCAGCAATAGATTTCCATGATCATACAAGTCTTCTCGGCATATAGTACTATCCCATAATCCTTCCATAACAGGTCATTGGATTTGTTTCTTTTGAATACATGATTCTATTATTATATTTCAGTCATGAGTCTTATCAGACTAAGTTTTGGTGATTTCTATAAACTTTCCTTTAAAAAAAAATCCTCAAATTTTCTTTATTATCCATACACTATACAGTGGTAAATAGGTATCTGAGGTGAATTTTTTTTTTGTTCCCAATCCTATTCCAACCACCTTCCATGTTGAGGTTTATATTCTTTACTATTAACTAATCAAAGACCCAGGGTTCAAATATATCTTTCATAGAATTTTGCTAATAACTATCTCTCAACAAACTTTCTTGAATTAATTCAATGCTTTTCATGTTTCTCAAAGCATCCAATCTCTTTTTAGCTGCATCCTGCTTTGAAACCACCTTTCTTCTATTGTTCTGCTCTCTTCTATAGTGAAGACATATAACAAGGTGTCTGTGGCATTTGTTGTTAAATATTTCAAGGAATGACTCAGGATAAATGATGAAGGATATCTCCTCTAGCTGAATATTTTCCCCCCAAGGAGTAAGATAAATTCAGAACAAAAAATTGTGGTAAATAAAGTTGACTCATTATATGTCATAAATAAAAGACAAACATTTCTTCATAGCATACAATGGAAATTGGTTAGGATGGAGAAAATATTTAAATGCTAGTACTACTACTAATTTTTTTATATTACAAACATATAATAAAATACTACTAGTAAAGAGAGATAATCTGAATTAAACTAGCACTTAAAATATCAGCACTAATTATATAATGATTATTTAAATTTTATTCATAGTCAGAAAAAAATCTTGTAAGATTTCAATGTATTACTTATCTTCAGTTTTTTTAATAATGGAACTGGGATCAAGAATAAAATATACTAGATACTTTGGAAGTCATTAATCTGCCACTAATATAAGCATGGAACAAACATGGTATTTCCTTTTTTAAATTTTGAGGTGAAAACAGATGAAATACATAGAAACCCTACTATAATAATAGAATGCAATTACAACATAAAATTATGTCAAAAAATAGTTGAGCTATTGGGATTTGTTAAATTTTGTATTACATTGATGATCATTAGAAAACTGAAATTCTTTAGATAGGTACACCAAAATCCCACACAGATTCCTGAGGAGGCATTCTTTCTTCTCCTATGCTTACTCAGTTTTTTTAGAGGGTTCTCTTCTATAACAACGGTTAGCAATACGGACAACAACGAGAAAAACACTGACAATAAAATACTAAAACAAAACAAAACAAACCAAACAACAAAGACAAAAAACAGCTTACCAGCCAATTTGTCCATTTTATTGTTCAAACATCCTAATGGTTTTCTTGAGTTTTTTTTTTCTGAAATTAAAAAAAAAGTAAAGTGGGAAAAAATTCAAAATGTCAGTAAGTATTAAAGAAAGCATTTTTTAAAAGGCAAATTGCAATTTGCAAATTACAAAGTCTACAGTCACATTCTCAATAAACAACTGAAAAGTGGATCATCTTAATAGTGTTTTGTTAGTTCTGCATGAGGAATCATGGCCATTTAAACAACCTTAAAAAAAGACACTGATAAATTTTTCTAAAAGCAAGCCTTTGGCATAAGTAAAAATTTATCTTGTTCCTAGTTTAAGAAAGAATTGTTAATGCTTGGTAAAACTGAATATGATAATATTTAGGGCACTAGTTTGAGCCCCGGAAGTGGAGTTTAGGAAGACAAAATTGGAGTCTTGCCTCACACACTTGACTTCAGCACATCACTTAACCTCTCAGTCTCAGTTTCCTCAGTGCAAGAATAATAATGGCACCTACCTCACTGGGTTGTTTTGAGAATCAAATGAGGTATTTTATTTCATAGTACTTTGCAAATGTTAAAGTGCTATATAAATGCTACTTACTATTATTGCTAGTAATGTCATGTTTAAACAATTTTATTTTACAAGATATCTACATCTGGATCTACATCCATATCTATATAGTTACATAACAACTTTGTGTAGTGGGGAGGACAATTTTTTTTCTCCCATATATAGATAAGGAAAGTCTCAGAAGACAAGATGACTTGACCAGGCTTGTAAGGCTAGTCAGATCTGGGACTGGAATCCAGATCTTTTGATCTACTTGTTATTTCTTTTTAATTTTGTCACAATACTTCTCAGTACTTGATTTATATAAAGTGAAATGAAAAAAAAATGTTCATCACTGTCCTGGTGAAGAATTAGCAGAGAGTTCAAGTCCAATTTTTCTATAAATGGCAAGGTTTTCCAGATGTATTAAGCCTCAGAATATTGAAGATAATGAAATCAATGCTAAAATTAAATTCATAATTAATTAAATTGTTTGACCTAATTATCTACATGGGAAAAAATAAGTGGATGAAGAATATCTATTATCCACACTAAAATACACTATTTGAATGACAAATCATAGGTCTGTTTGTCTGTCTATCTATCTATCTATCTATATCTATCTATCTATCCATCCATCCACCCACCTATCTATCTATCTATCTATCTATCTATCTATCTATCTATCTCTCTATCTATCTATCTATGTCTGTCTGTCTGTCTGTCTATCTATCTATCCATCCATCCATCCATCCATCTATCTATCTATCTATCTATATCTATCTATCTATCTATCTATCTATATCTATATCTATCTATCTATCTCTCTATCTATCTATCTATGTCTGTCTGTCTGTCTGTCTATCTATCTATCCATCCATCCATCCATCCATCCATCTATCTATCTATCTATCTATATCTATCTATCTATCTATCTATCTATCTATCTATCTATCTATCTATCTATCTATCTATGTCTGTCTGTCTATCTATCTATCTATCTATCTATCTATCTCTTGGACAGACAGTGTAAATAGACAGTGACATGGATCAAGAACTGAAGAGAAGAAAGAGAGCAATATTTTCAGGTGCTTCACTTTTGTGGTTTTATGTCTCATATGACTGAAAAGAGTTCAGAAGACCCTACAATTCCACTTTCCCTTTTTCAGTTCATAAAAATGAGCACTCAATGAAGGATTAAGCTCCAGAGGAAGTTGTTAAATATTGTTTCTCTGACTTCAAGGTCAGCATTCTTTCTGAAATAAATAGAAAATGCTCTGGTTCTATAGGAAGAATGAAGGATAACTGATGGAATGTCATATACTCTGCTAGTATCCTTTTCTCAGACAAACATCTTGTCAAAGGTAGTTACACTTATTGTCTCTCCTAACACAACTGCTAGCCTAATTCAGACCTCATTACCTTTCCACTGGTAATTGCAATCAGTGACCTCTTAATTGGGTTCCCCAAAGAAAGTCTGCCCACTTGAATACATCCTCCACAATATGTCAGTGAAGATCTATATTACTTCCCTAATCTGTAAACCTCTATTGGAGGGGCCTTGCTTCTAAATCAAATTTTAAAATCCTATTTTTAATATCCCCTCCCCAACCCCACACATACATAAATATATTTACCAACATGGCATTTTTTTTCTAGCTTGATTCCAAGTTACTGTTCCTCCTGCATTCTATAGTCAGGACAAATTGAATTGTTTTAGTTCTTCATACATGAATTTCCATCTCTTATTTCTATTCCTTGTCACTTGCTGTCCTACATGCCTGGAATTTATTCTTTCTTTACTTCTAGGTTATAGAATCCCTTATTTCCTTTAAGACTCAATTCAAGCATCACCATCTACATTTTCTAATTCCCTCAGGTGTGATTGTCCATCTTCCCTAACCAACTTGTATTTAAGTGTCATGTATACTTTATTCTGCATATACATATATATATGTTTTATACACATACAAATATACACATGTATATACATATGATATTATCTTTCCAGATAGAATGTAAATCCTTTTTTATTCCTTTATGGAGGGCAGGGCAATTGGGATTAAGTGACTTGCCCAAGGTCACATGGCTAGCAAGGGTTAAGTGTTTGAAGTCACATTTGAACCCAGGTCCTCCTGACTCCAGGGCCAGTGCTCTATTCACTGTGCCAACTAGCTGCCCCAAGAATGTAAATTCTTTGAGAGGTGGGATCACTTTATTTTTTGTTCCTGTATCCCTAGCATCTAGACCAGTGCCTGACATATTTAGAGTATACAAGCATTACTAAATGCTTGTATATTAAGGACTGATCCATGCATATCCAAAGGACAATAAAAAGGTTCCCAGGATGTAAATTGCTATTGTTATGGCAAACTCATGAGAAGATATGAGTTAAAGTCACACAAGAGGTAGGTATATATAGTTTGAAATCTGCATTGTTTCAGGGAATACCAATGATGATGGTATCACACATCCATAGAGTATTAGACAAAGGAAAAAAAAATGTCCCTCCTTTTTTCCCTTTCATTCTATTATAGGATAAATTGCTGTGCTAAAACAAAACAAAACAACCACAACCTCCTTCAGTTTTTAGTGTAATTAAACTTGAAAAATGAATGAATTAGGAAGTGACATTAAAAACATCGTTTGTAGAATTCCAATAGATTCCACTAATTTTAACACTATAACCAGGACCTCAGCTTAAGAAAGATACACACATATTTGAATATATCTGGAGCTTGAAATAAAAGCAGATGCATTTATTGTGATGATTAGATATTCAAAAATGAATGTAGTAAGTTTATTGAATGTCTGATTACATATTCAAACTTTATGGAAACACTTTTGAATATCATATCATATATTAAATGTGTATACATTCATTTCAATAAACATGGAATAAAACCATAAGAATTTTGTCTTGATGCTATGAGCTGGGGGAATTAGAAAATGTACATGGTGCTTGAATTCAGTCTTAAAGGAAATAAGGGATTCTATGACCTAGAGGTGAAGAAAGAATAGATTCCAGGTAGGGAGGACAGCAAGTGACAAGGAATAGAAATAAGAGATGGATCATATATGAAGAACTAAAAAATCCAATTTGAAATGCCCCTTCAAAATTAGCCATGTTAGTTAGGTGTTTCTATGTGTGACTGGTTTCTCCTAAAACAGAATATATTCTGATTTTTAATTAGTCCACTTAATCTTTGCTTTTTATTTATCCTGATAAAGATATAGGTGATATATTCACTTCAATAAGCAGGTTCAGGAAAGGAAGCAATGTTTTGCTTCAAGTGCAGGATAGAACTATCACTGGATTTGATCTTGAAATTTAAATGAATAAAGAAAGTGTGTTCATCAATGCCATACCTTATTTTTATGTTTTAGAAAACCAAAGAGAGGGATCAAAATATGACTTTCTTTAAGAGAATTGTGTTTACTAAGCAAAAAGATGTGATGCAAATTAATGAGATCAATTTAATTTAGAATACTTTTATGTGAAAGATGAACTAAGAAGAGAAAGCATAATTTTAAAAACACTAGTGACAAATGATCTAGTAATTAGAAGGAGCATGTATATCAAAGGATATCGTCTCTCTAGATCATGCTAAAATCTATGCTGACTTTAGGAATGTGGTAAAATGATTGAAAGAATTAGAAGGGACTAGTTTCAAGAAAAGAGGAAAAAATGGCCAAATAAGAATTGTGTGTATACATGAAAGATTTATTTTTAGTGGATTTTAAAAAGAGAGATTTTTTTCTATTATAATCCTACTCTGATTCCTCATTATGGGGTGGAGGTGATCTTCCATAATAGTTTGAAGACTGTACAAATGGTGAATTTTGTCAAGTTCTATCAAACTGGAAATGTTTCAAATATTTTCAGGTTGTTGGATTGTAGGTATATCATATGAGCATAAGCCAAGCTAAGTTCAGAGCAGCTCATTGCTTGAGAGCTGGCCATTAAATAAAAAAATGTTTTGAACCCAGCAAAACATTAAATTTCCTACCTTGGTGAGGAGTGACTGTGATCTTCATTACTATAGGTTAATCAGTACTTACATGGATTAAATTATGGACCTTTGAAATAAATACCACATGAAAGAGAGGAAAAGGAAAAAAAAAAGATGGAAGGACCAGTAAAAAAGAACTAGAAATTATATTTAAATGGGACATATGTTTTCAAATGTTTTGTCACCTGTCTCAGCTGTACTGAGATTTAATGATATTTAATATGAAGTTGATATTATTTAGCATAGAATTTAACAAACTTTTTTGCTGGTGCTTTTTTAATGTCAAACTAATCTCCCCCCTCCTCTATCCGAAGGTGCCTTCCCTTCTTACAAAAGTTAAAGCCAAAGTGAAGCAAAATCATCAAATAAGCAAAACCAACTATACAAATTGTACCTTGACAGAATATACAACATTCTACATTTGTAATCACTAACTTCTCTAAAGAAAAGAAGATAAGAGGCCCAAGGGTGCGAACATTGAACACATTGTCAGATTTTTCTAAAATATATTCATCATTTTTACTGAATTTTTAACTCTTTTCCTCTTTTATTAAAAATATTTTTAATAAGGTGTGACTATCTCAGAGGAGGAAAAAGAAGATACAGAGAGAAATCTAGGGAATATGAAAGCAAAATATATCGATAAAATATATTAAAAGTAAATGTGTTTATACACATATATACTTTCTAGCAAGCAATATCAATTGATTTACATTCACAAAGAATGACAGTTATAGAAAGTCTAATTAGCAAACATATCCTGATAAGAAGGGTAATACCAATCATAAACAAGATGATATGAATAAACCATAGCATATACAGCTTAGAAATACCTGATACACATTCTATTAGAAGGCTCCAGATTATTTTTATATTAGTTGCCAAAATTTAGCCCCACTTAAGTTCATTATATTATTTTAATCATAAAATTTTCTTATTCTAAAGCAATTAATGTCCAATCATTTGTCTACCACATAAAATTAAAATTACTTCTCCTAGCATTCAAGGCTCTCCATAATATTCTCCAACTTACTTTCTCTAGATTTAATTATTAATGTTCTCTTTCATTTTAGTTTACCTGATAACTCTTACTGAATCACTAAGCACAGATTTCATATATGTCTAGTGTATTAGACTTTTTGGCAAGCCTTTTCAGAAAAAAACAACAAGAAAACAATTACTGATTTTCACTATATGGGAGTTTTAGCAAATTTTCTAAAATTTTCTTATTTTCTTGCATGATCTTACTAGTTCAGAGTTTCACAAGAAAACTTATCATAGCAAGACATAAATAGCATACTGTAAGTCAGCATCACATTATTAATCCAGATTGGATATTAATTTTACACTTTCCATTTCTACCTAACTCATATTTTTATTTCTTTCCATTAGTTTGCATAACATTTTCTGTTAAATTTCAAATCTTTTGTATTTCTGGATTCCTGCAGTTAGCCATTGCGACTTGAACATTAAGAATTCATGCATTATGGGCATTTGTTTTTGTGCTTTATATTGCTTTGTTTAGGCATTCTTTCAGTTATGCCTGGCCCTTTATGGCCCCATTTGGGGTTTTCTCGGCAAGGATATTGTAATAGTTTACCATTTCCTTCTCCAGCTCATTTTACAGATGAGAAACTGAGGCAAACAGGATTAAATGATTTGCCCAAGATCACACAGCTAATAAGTTTCTTAGGCTGTATTTGAACTCCTGTACTCTATTTGCACTACTGACTCTAAGGCTAGTTATACACTCTGCTATCTAGCTGTCCCTTAAGGGATATCCATCTATCTGTCCCTTACATTGCTCCTGATTTATAACACAACTAAAATGAAATGGATTTCTTGGGTATTCACCAACCAAGAAACACTTGTTTTCATTAAGAAGTCTTTTATTGTATTAAAAAGCAGTATCCATAAAAAAAAAATCTGGTACTCACAAAGAAAAAGAGTGTTGGATCGGTGGTATTGATTAGGTACACAATAAACAGTACTAAATGACCATAGAAATCAACAAACTGAAGGATTCAAGATTCTAAGAAAAGAAATCACTATCTAACCAAAATTGCTGGGGAAACTGGAAAGCAGTTTTATAGAAACTAGGTATAGATCAGCATCTCACATTGTATTGCAAGATGAGGTCAAAATGGGTATATGATTTAGATATAAAGTATGATACCATAAGCAAATTGGGGGAGCAAAGAAAATTTTACCTCTCAAATCTATGAATAAAGTAATAATTTGTGACCAAACAAAGCAGAGATAGCATTATGGGATGTAAAATGGATAATTTTGACTACATCAAATTAAAAAGGTTTTGTACAAACAAAATTGATGCAGTCAAGATTAGAAGGAAAGCAGGAAATTGGGAATACATTTTTATAGCAAGTCTCATAAACACCTCATTTTCACACATATATAGCAAACTGAGTCAAATTTATGATAATATAAACCATTCTCCATTGATAAATGGTCAAAGGCTATGAAGGGTAATTTTCAGATGAAGAAATCAAAGCTATCTTTAGTTATAAGAAAAAAATGATCTAAATCACTGTTGACTAGAGAAATGCAAATCGAAACAACTTTGAGGTAGCACCATATACCAAAACTCTCTGCTGTTTTGGTCCTTCTTCAATTTTTAATGAGACACATCAATAGTCATATGGCTCTGGAAATTTTGTTATATTCCCAAAGTCTATGAAAACAATTCTTAATCTTCCTATGTTTTCATAAAAAAAAATTGGTAGTGTTGCAGCTTATAAATCATTTTTTCCAGGTATCCCATATTCTGGTGATGAGCCTGTCAGAATTTAGCTAAACTGATCCATGTACCCATTTACAAGAAGAAATATGCTAGGGGCGGCCAGGTAGCACAGCGAGTAAGAGCACCGTCTCCAGTGTTGGGACGACCTGGAGATCTAATCCCGGGCTCAGACACTTAGCACCCACCCAGAAACACCTGGCCGTGTAACCTTGAGCAAGTTACTTAACCCCAATTGCTTAGGGGCAGCCAGGTGGCTCAGCGAGTAAGAGCACCAGTGTTGGGACGACCTGGAGATCGAATCCCGGTCTCAGACACTCAGCACCACACCCAGAAATAACTGGCCGTGTAACTGTGAGCAAGTTACTTAACCCTGATTGCTTTAAAAAAAAAAAAAAGAAGAAGAAATATGCTCTATTCTTCTCCAGGTTGTACTCTGAATTTCCTCTACTGTGTCTTAGCTCTACATCTGAATATCCATTTCATTCCAGCCCTGGAATTCAAAAATTAGAAGTACCTTCTTAACCTAGAGTCTCTCTCTCTCTCTCTCTCTCTCTCTCTCTCTCTCTCTCTCTCTCTTTAATTAGCTGGCTCCTAGAACCTCCATTAAAAAAGCCGCAGGGGATGGAACCAAGATGGCAGAGTAAAAGCAGGGACTTCCTTAAGATCTCCCCCAAACCTCCCCAGATGCCTGTAAAAATGACTCTAAATAAATTCTAGAGCAGCCGAACCCATAAAATTGCAGAGCGAAACAAATTTCCAATGCAAGACAATCTGGAAGGTCTACAGGAAAGGTCTGTTGCATCAGTCAGAGAGGAGCACAGTCCAGCATGGGCTATTCTGGCACAGATGGGCTTGAGCAGACCTCGGAAGAATGAGTCACTGGCAGTTCTGGAGGTTTCCAGACTTCTAAACCCCAAAACACTGGGGATATCTTGGAAGGTCATTGGGAGGGGTCTGTTGGACATGGGTGAAGAGAGAGGTGTAGTCCTGTTCCAGCCCCAGGGAGGTGGCAGTTGCTGATTCTAGGGTTCTTGGTCCACATACCATGGGGGATCAAGCAGCTAATCAGAGGGGGATTGCAGCTATCTATTTGTTGGTGATGAGGCAGGATTCTCTTGCTTTGCCTGTGCTTTTATCTGGGTTGCAGTCCTGGGTGGCAATCCTGGGGCAAGGAGGAGTGTTGGCATAGTGGAGTGGGAATCCTCCTCACAGTTCCAAGGCAGAAAAGAGTGCTTGAGTTCACTCACAGATCAGAGCACAGGCCAGGAGAGGAGTAAGCACCTGTCCTTTGATCGTACCACATTGGAAGAGCTGAAAATTTACAGATCACTAGAAGTATCTCTGAAAACAGCTGAACAAACAAAAAAACTATCCCTGAAGCTTGGGACAGTACACCCTCCCCCACTGGAAGCAGAGTCTTACCTTGACAAAGAACTTAAAAGTCAAGTAATTGGTTGGGAAAATGAGCCAACAGCAAAAAAAAAAAAAAAAAAAATCAGACTATAGAGTCTTACTTTGGTGGCAAGGAAGATCAAAACATATAACAGAAGACAACAGGGTCAAATCTCCTATATCCAAAGCCTCTAAGAAGACTATGAATGTGTCTCAGGCTATGGAACAGCTCAAAAATGATTTGGAAAATCGAATAAAAGAAGTAGAGGAAAAATTGGGCAGAGAATTAAAGTGATGTAAGAAAATCATGAAAATTAAGTCAACAGCTTGCTAAAGGAGACCTCCCAAAAAATGCTGAAAAAAAAAAAGGCAGCTAGACCATCATATCTCATTCCTCTTTTGCCTGTACTCTGGACTTTCTTCTACCATGTGCCCTGAGCCAGGTCTCCCCCTTTTTTCCTGCCTTTAGCTTCCTATTATGTATTGTCTTCCACCATTAAGCTTCTGGAGTGCAGGGATTATTTTTTACTTCTGTTTCTATTTGAAGTCCCACAGTTTAGCACAGTGCCTGATTCAGGGTAGACATTTAATAAATGCTTGTTGAGTGACTGGTTAAATTCCAATTTCCAGTTCCATATTTGCAACTTTTCCAGCTTGGTCCTGTCAAAGCTTGTACTCTGTGCTGGTCTAAACTTTGGGAACTCAGCATTACCTTCACTTTATAATCAGGCATTAGAATAGGATTTTAGTCTCCTATTGTAACTTTTAAAAGTTGTCTTCTATTAACTTTTTAAAATATTTAAGGAACTACAATTATGCTTTTATATTTCCCCTTATCTCCCATATCCCCACCCCAAAATAGCAAGACTACTGAATACACCTTTACCCAATCTGTTCTCTCTTATCTCCCCTCCCTTCATCCCCCTAAATTTCTAGTAGGGCAAGATGGGTTTTCATACCCTAGTACCTGTATATCTTATTTCCCATTTGCCTATAAATAACCCAGATTTAAACATTTGTTTTTAAAACTTTGAGTTCCAGATTTTTTTTCTCCTCTTCTCCTCACCCATCCCACTGGGAAGATAAGCAATTCAAGTTAGATTGTATATGTGTAGTTAGCCAAATCATTTCCATAGTAGTTATATTGTAAAAGACTAACTATTTCCCTGCATCCTATCCCACCCCCCCACTAATTCTGTTTTATCCTTCGACCCTATTCCTTTTAAAAAATATTTGCTTCTAATTACCCTCTTCCCCAATCTGCCCTCCCTTCTATCCTACCCCCTCTTGTCCCCTACTCCCCTGTTTTCCTGTAGGGTAAGATACCCACTTGAGTGTGTATGTTATTCCCTCCTTAGGCCAAACAAATTAAATGAGAATCAAGTTGTCCCATTCCTTTTCATCTTCTTGCTCTTCTCCTCCATTGTAACAGTTTTTCTCTTGCCTCTTTTATATGAGATAATTTACTCTAATCTAGTGCTTCTTTTCTTCTTCTCCCATTAAATTCCTCTCTCACCCCTTAATTTTATTTTTAGATATCATCCCTTCATATACAACTCACCCTGTGCCCTATCTATGTATACATGAACATACAAATGTCCACGATCACATATATATTTATATTCACATACATCCTTGTACACATACATGCACATATATGTATACACACACACACACACACACACACATATATATATACATATACAACAAAGTTCCACACTGACCTTTTACTTTGTCTTTGGCATTTTTGTATTGAGAAGTCTGGAAACTGCTACAGATGCTGGTGATTTATTCTTGTAGTTGGGGCTATCCTGGGGCTAAAATCCCCAGAGATTTTGGCTCACATAGGATTGGGCTCGGCTCCCAGAGTGCTGTGATGGACCCTTCCTGCCACCTGCCAGATTTCCTTCAGCAGGAGATTTGTTTCTCTCTGTCACTTTGTGGGTTCTCTAGTTCTAAAGTTTGTTTAGAGTCATTTTTTACATGTACTGGAGGAGGTGGAAGCTGGAGCCATGTGGAAGTCCTATTTCTACTCTGCCATCTTGGCCAATGAGTAGACTCTTAAAGAGCCTCGGTATCTGAGAGGCTTGAACTGGACAAGTGGGTCAGAATAATCTGACACAGAGTAAGTCTGTACTAGATCATTCTCCAGTGCTGTCACCATAGTTGACACCTTGATTGGTGCATAAATTGTATTATAATACAAGTGAGGCAGAGCTGCATAGTCATCAGCCTCATACTCTCTTCCTGAGTCATTGAGGTCCATTGGCAGGACAAAAGTCAAGATGGCTACAGATGGCTCAGGATGCAGAGGATGATGTTGGCATCTTTCCTGTCTGACTAAACTTTAAGGTCTCCACAACTCCTGCTTCAGCCGCCTCTATGGAACAAATTGTTCTCATCTGCCCATTTTGCTAAAAAAAAAAAAGTCTTCACAAGCTTGGCTTAGACAACTCTCTAACTCACTAACAGATTTGGGGTCTGTCAGTTACCCTCGTTTAGCCCATCTGCTGAGACATTTTACTGGGGTGAGGCTGCTGGCCAGGCTATTACTTCTTGGAACTGTAGGTGAGAGTTGGGTGAACCAGGTAGACACCAAAGGTATATGAGCTGCCCTGAAAAGGGCTTGGCAAGTTCTCATGGCAGAAGTGCTAGTTATCCTTGAGCAGTTTATTTCCCCTTCTGAAATATAAATTTTTCTTTAAAGAACTTTTTCAAAGACTATTTTATTTTATTTATTTTCATTTCGGGTGAGCAGACATTTTAATTTTCATTCTTTTAAAAAAAATCTTAATTTTTTTTAGTATATTAGTTTTCCACAGTTACATATAAAAATAATTTTTGTCTTATAATACCAAAAATATATATGGAATATAAATAAATATATAAAATATAAAACAAAAAAAATACTTTTTTTTAAATTTTGAGTTCCAAATTATCTCCCTTCCTCTCTTCCCATACTCACCATTGAGAAGGCAAGCAATTCAATATAGCTCCTACATGTGGAGTCGTGCAAAACATTTTCATCTTAGTCATGTTGTGAAAGAAAACATGGACCAAAAAAAAACCTCAAGAAAAATAAATCAAGTTTAAAAATTATGCTTCAATTTATATTCAGTCACTCTCAGTACTTTCTCAGGATGGATAGCATTTTTCATTCTAAGCTCCTCAGAGCTGTCTTGGAGTAATGTATTGCTGAGAATAGCTAAGTCATTTATAACCTATCATCTTACAATATTGCTGTTACTTTGTAAATGATAATGTAACTTTGCATCAAATCATGAAATTTTTCCAGGTTTTTCTGAGAGCATCACGATCATCATTTCTTTTAGCACAATAGTATTCCATCACAATCACAATGATCATGACTTTCAGATGACTCCAATTGATGGACATCCCCTCTTTTTCTAATTCTTTGCCACCAAAAAATAAATCCTTTTGCTTTTTGGTTTTTATCTCTTTTTGGATATAGACATAGTAGTGGTATTTCTAGGTCAAAGGGTATACATGATTTAAAACCCTTTGTGCATAGTTCCAAATTGCTCTACAGAATGGTTGAATCAGGTTACAACTCCACCAACCATGCATTATTGCCTCATTTTCCCCACATCCAGTCCATCATTTGTCTTTTTACTTTTCTGTCCTATTAGCCAGTCTAATAGAGATGATCTAGTACCTCATAATTGTTTTAATTTGTATTTATCTAGTCAGTGTGTTAGATTTTTTTTGTGTGTGTTGTTTTCATATGGTTATAGATAGCTTTGATTACTTCATCTGAAAACTTATTATTTTTGGATCATTTCTCAATTGGGGGATGTTTCTTTTTATGAACTTGACTCAATTCTCTATATATTTGAGAAATAAAGCCTTTACCAGAGAAATGTTTCAATTTTTTTTTACAATTACTATTGCTAACTGTTTATCCCTCCATACTCTGCCCATTGCCATTTATTCTACTCTATTCTATCCCTTTATTCTGTCCTTCCTCAAAAGTGTTTTGTTGGGGGCGGAGTCAAGATGGAGGAGTAGAAATAGGTATTCCGCAGGGCTCTCACTTCCACCTCCCCCAGTTCATGTAAAAGGGGACTCTGAACAAATGTTGGAGCTACAGAACCCACAAAATGACATAGAGAAGCTAACCTCCTGCTGAGGACAACCCTGCAGGCCAGCAGGAATCTGTCACTGCAGCACTCTGGGAGCCCAGTCAGCCCCCGGGAATTGGAGCTTTTAACCCCAGGGCAGGTCTGAACAACCAACAGCTGGAGGGACTTCAGATCACCAGCAGCTGTAGTTGTTTCCAGAATTATCAACACATAGATGTTAAGGACAAAGTGAGATGTCAGTGCAGTATGGACTTTGTGATCCAGTAGTGTAATGGAAATTCAAATTTAAAGCTCTTCCCTGCCCCTAGGCCCTTTGATAAACTTAAGATACTCTGAGAACTTTCCTTGATTTGAAAATATCCTCTGCCCCCTAATAGGCTGAATGTGGTCACATGGAGCCTGTGGAAGGAGGCTTGTTTTCAGGAATGCCCACACCTTGATGCTGTGTGATTGGGCAGTGGGTCAAACGGGTGGTTACATTCTCTGACCCAGGAGAAGGCTATATAATCCCTGATGTGAGGTTTTGCTTTGGGACACACTTTGAGAAGTGTTGTGTGATTTGACCAGATGAGACTCTGGGGAGCCATTCAGAGCCCCCTGGCTTTGAAAACACAGATATTGATGTTTCCCTCTCTGGTAACTGTGATTTGGTATGGATGTAATGGCTGGACAGTTTGGAAGCCTGTCTGCTTTACATGTTTCTCTCTCCTGTAACTTCTGTCTGTATACTCTGAATTTCAGGGTGCTGACTTTTTTTCCCGGAACTAGGTAAATGATTTGTGTTTGATTGACTAAAGTAACCTTGTTAACCCATTTTGAGTTGCTTTCCTTTAGAAAAGCAGGTCTAAGAACCTGTGTTGGCAGCCACCCTGGGGATGCTCTGGTGCTTGCTGCTATAAGTAGTTGGGAGTGTGGTCAGCCTTTGCCCCCAGGGTGAAAAGCCACTGAGGAGCTGCAGGCAGGCAGCCAACCCGACATGGCAGCTTCAGCTCCTGGCCTGCAGAGTGTAGGGGGATCAAGCAACCACTCTGAGGGGTAATTGCTCTAGCTTTAACCTGCATGGATCTGGATTGTAGTCTAGGGTGTAGGTCCTGGGGTGTGCAACCAGCTTGCTAGAGCTTGTGGAGGCTTCAGAGAGGGCACCAAACTAATACCTTTGGCAGCTGTGAAAACCCCTAGCATTTGTGAAGAAGCTCTCCTATCTGGTGGCAGAGTCCTACTGTGGCAAAAAGCCCAGGGGTCAAGTGATTCAGGGGTGACATGAGCAGGCAAAGGAAGCAAAATAAATAGAGCAACCCAATTTTACACTCCTATTTTGGTGACATAAAGGATCAAAGCATGGAACAGGAGGAAGGCAGTGAAGTCAGAAGTCCTGCACCAAAAGCTTCAAAGAAAAATGTGAGCTGGGTACAGGCCATAGAGGATTTTAAGAAGCAAATAAGAGAAGTGTAGGAAAAATTGGGAAGAGAAATGAGAATGATGCAATAAAATTATGAAATGATGGGTGCTAGGTGGCACAGTGAGTAGAGTGGTGGCCCTGGAGTCAGTGGGACATGAGTTCGGGTCTGGCCTCAAACAATTAATGCATACACACACACACACACACACACACACACACACACACACACAACCTAGCCTTGTGACCTTGGGCAAGCTACTTAAACCCAATTGCCCTATAAAAAGCAAAAAAAAAAAATTATGAAATGAGAGTCAAAAGCCTGCCTGAGCAAAATAACAACTTAAAAAATAGACTAACTCAAATGGCAAAAGAGGCTCAAAAAGGCAATGAGGAGAAGAATGCCTTAAAAAGCCAAATTTATCAGACAGAAAAAGAATCTCAAAAGCCCACTGAGGAGAATCATTCCTTCAGAATTAGATTGGAGCAAATGGAAGGTAGTGAATTCATGAGAAATCAAGATGCTGTTAAACAGATCCAAACAAATGAAAGAATAGAAGGCAATGTGAAATATCTCATGGGAAAAACCACTGACCTGGAAAACAGATCCAGGAGAGATATTTTAAAATTTATTGGAGTACTTGAAAGCCATGATCAGAGAAAGAACCTAGAAATTATCCTCCAATAAATTCTCAAGGAAAACTGCCCTGATGTTTTAGAACCAGAGGACAAAATAGAGGTTGAAAGAATCCACCAATCACCTCCTGAAAAAATATCCCAAAAAGAAAACTCATAGGAATATTATAGCCAGGTTTCAAAACTCCCCATTCAAGGAGAGAATATTACAAGCAACCAGGAAGAAACAATTTGAATATTGTAGAAACACAATCAGGATAACAGAGAATCTGGCAGCTTCTACATTGAGGAATCTAAGGGGTTGGAATATGATATTTGGAGGTCAAAATAGCTAGGATTAAAACCAAAAATCACCTATGCAGCAAAACTGAGTATCATGTTTCAGGGGAAAATATAGTCATTCTGAGGAATAGAGGACTTCGAAGTATTCTTGATGTAAAAACCAGAGTTGACTAGAAAATTTGACATTCAGATACAAGAAACAAGAGAATTATGAGAAGGTAAACAGGGAAATCATAAGGAATTTATCAAAGTTGAACTATTTACATTCCTACATGGAAAAATTATAATTGTAACTGATGACACTTTTATCAGTATGAAAAAAGTTGAAGGGAAGATATATATATATATATATATATACACACATATATATATTATAGTCTAAATAGGAGGGTATATGGGCATGTGTATATATGTGTACAGGTATACATAGATAGATGGCACAGGACTAATTTAATAGGAAGGGATGATGCTTAAAAGGGGAAATTAAAAGGTGGGAGAGGGATGTAATGAGAGGAGATGGGGAGAGATAGAATGGGGTAAACTATCTCATATAGAAGAGGTAAGGGAAAAAGTTTATAATTGAGGGGAAGAACACGAAGGCAAAAGGGAATGGGCCAACTTTATTCTCACTGAATTTGTCTCAGGGAGGGAATGATATACACATTAACTATGGTATCAACCCTACAGGAAGGTGGGGGGGAGGGCATGAGAAGGGTGATGATGGAAAGGAGGGCAGGCTCAGAGGGGGGAAGTTGGAAGCACGCACTTTTGAAAAGGGACAGGATTAAAGTAGGGAATAGAAAAAGTGGGAGGTGGGATAGGAGGGAGGGAAATATAGTTAATCTTTTACAATACATCTACTATGGTAATGTTTTGCATAGTTACACATGTACAACCTATACTGAATTGCTTATCTTCCCAGTAAGGGTGGGTGACAAGGGAGGAAGGGAATGAATCTGGAATTCAAAGTTTTAAAATCAAATGTGGTCACTGGGGCATAGAGATCCATCATGCCCTATTGGAAGAGTCAAAGGTGGTATGGTAGAAAATATGGGAGAGAGCATATTGCAGGAGGGGATAGTAGGACCACTATTTTGGGGCGGTGGGTAGGGGAAAAATGGGGAGAAATTTTGCAACTCAAAATCTGGTGTATATGAATGATGTAAACCAGAAGTTAATAAAGCATTTGAAAAAAAGTGTTTTGTTTCTGACTTCCCTCTCCACCTTACCTTCTATCACTCTTCCCCTTCTCTTATCTCCTTCTATCACTCTTCCCCTTCTCTTATCTCCTTCTCCTTCTACTTTCCTTTAGGGTAAGATAGATTTCTATACCAAATTGAGTATATATGTTATTCCCTCTTCAACCAGTTCTGATGAAAGTAAGGTTCACTCACTCCTACTCACATCCTATAATCTATTCCCCTCCACTTTAAAAATTTTTTCTTTCCTTTTTTTATGTGAGATAACTTACCCCAATCTACCTCTTTCTTTTTCTTTCTTCTAGCACATTCATTTCTCATCCCTTAATTTCATTTTTTAAACATCACCTCTTCATATTCAACTCACACCTGTGTGCTTTATCTCTGTCTGTCTGTCTATCTATCTATCTATCTATCTATCTATCTATCTATCTATCTATCT